>NW_027311134.1:0-15000 GCF_047496795.1 Chiloscyllium punctatum | reverse complement strand
CTCACCCTCATTAACAGACCGACACACACACCCCCTCACCCTCATTAACAGACCGACACACACACCCCCTCACCCTCATTAACAGACCGACACACACACCCCCTCACCCTCATTAACAGACCGACACACACCCCCTCACCCTCATTAACAGACCCACACACACCCCCTCACCCTCATTAACAGACCGACACACACCCCCTCACCCTCATTAACAGCCCCACACACACCCCCCTCACCCTCATTAACAGACCGACACACACCCCCTCACCCTCATTAACAGACCGACACACACCCCCTCACCCTCATTAACAGACCCACACACCCCCCTCACCCTCATTAACAGACCGACACACACCCCCCTCACCCTCATTAACAGACCGACACACACCCCCCTCACCCTCATTAACAGCCCCACACACACCCCCCTCACCCTCATTAACAGACCCACACACACACACCCTCACCCTCATTAACAGACCGACACACACACCCCCTCACCCTCATTAACAGCCCCACACACACACCCCCTCACCCTCATTAACAGACCCACACACACCCCCTCACCCTCATTAACAGACCCACACACACCCCCCTCACCCTCATTAACAGACCGACACACACACCCTCACCCTCATTAACAGACCCACACACACCCCCTCACCCTCATTAACAGACCGACACACACCCCCTCACCCTCATTAACAGACCGACACACACCCCCTCACCCTCATTAACAGACCGACACACACCCCCTCACCCTCATTAACAGCCCCACACACACACCCCCTCACCCTCATTAACAGACCGACACACACCCCCTCACCCTCATTAACAGACCGACACACACACCCCCTCACCCTCATTAACAGACCGACACACACCCCCTCACCCTCATTAACAGCCCCACACACACACCCCCTCACCCTCATTAACAGACCGACACACACACCCCCTCACCCTCATTAACAGCCCCACACACACACCCCCTCACCCTCATTAACAGACCGACACACACCCCCTCACCCTCATTAACAGACCGACACACACCCCCTCACCCTCATTAACAGACCGACACACACCCCCCCTCACCCTCATTAACAGCCCCACACACACACCCCCCTCACCCTCATTAACAGACCGACACACACACCCCCTCACCCTCATTAACAGCCCCACACACACACCCCCTCACCCTCATTAACAGACCGACACACACCCCCTCACCCTCATTAACAGACCGACACACACACCCCTCACCCTCATTAACAGACCCACACACACCCCCTCACCCTCATTAACAGACCGACACACACCCCCTCACCCTCATTAACAGACCCACACACACACCCCCTCACCCTCATTAACAGCCCCACACACACACCCCCTCACCCTCATTAACAGCCCCACACACACCCCCCCACCCTAATTAACAGCCCCACACACACACCCCCTCACCCTCATTAACAGCCCCACACACACCCCCTCACCCTCATTAACAGCCCCACACACACCCCCCTCACCCTCATTAACAGACCCACACACACCCCCCTCACCCTCATTAACAGACCCACACACACACCCCCTCACCCTCATTAACAGACCGACACACACCCCCCTCACCCTCATTAACAGACCGACACACACCCCCTCACCCTCATTAACCGACCCACACACACCCCCTCACCCTCATTAACAGCCCCACACACACCCCCCCACCCTCATTAACAGCCCCACACACACACCCCCTCACCCTCATTAACAGCCCCACACACACACCCCCACCCTCATTAACAGCCCCACACACACACCCCCTCACCCTCATTAACAGCCCCACACACACCCCCCTCACCCTCATTAACAGACCCACACACACCCCCCTCACCCTCATTAACAGACCCACACACACACCCCCTCACCCTCATTAACAGACCGACACACACCCCCTCACCCTCATTAACAGCCCCACACACACCCCCTCACCCTCATTAACAGACCGACACACACCCCCTCACCCTCATTAACAGACCCACACACACCCCCTCACCCTCATTAACAGACCGACACACACCCCCCTCACCCTCATTAACAGACCGACACACACCCCCTCACCCTCATTAACAGACCGACACACACCCCCTCACCCTCATTAACAGACCGACACACACACCCCCTCACCCTCATTAACAGACCGACACACACCCCCCTCACCCTCATTAACAGACCGACACACACCCCCCTCACCCTCATTAACAGACCGACACACACACCCCCTCACCCTCATTAACAGACCGACACACACCCCCTCACCCTCATTAACAGACCGACACACACACCCCCTCACCCTCATTAACAGACCGACACACACCCCCTCACCCTCATTAACAGCCCACACACACCCCCTCACCCTCATTAACAGACCCACACACACCCCCTCACCCTCATTAACAGACCGACACACACCCCCTCACCCTCATTAACAGACCCACACACACCCCCTCACCCTCATTAACAGCCCCACACACACCCCCCCACCCTCATTAACAGCCCCACACACACACCCCCTCACCCTCATTAACAGCCCCACACACACACCCCCACCCTCATTAACAGCCCCACACACACACCCCCTCACCCTCATTAACAGCCCCACACACACACCCCCACCCTCATTAACAGCCCCACACACACACCCCCTCACCCTCATTAACAGCCCCACACACACACCCCCACCCTCATTAACAGCCCCACACACACACCCCCTCACCCTCATTAACAGCCCCACACACACACCCCCACCCTCATTAACAGCCCCCACACACACACCCCCTCACCCTCATTAACAGACCCACACACACCCCCCTCACCCTCATTAACAGACCCACACACACACCCCCTCACCCTCATTAACAGACCGACACACACCCCCTCACCCTCATTAACAGCCCCACACACACCCCCTCACCCTCATTAACAGACCGACACACACCCCCTCACCCTCATTAACAGACCCACACACACCCCCTCACCCTCATTAACAGACCGACACACACCCCCCTCACCCTCATTAACAGACCGACACACACCCCCTCACCCTCATTAACAGACGGACACACACCCCCTCACCCTCATTAACAGACCGACACACACACCCCCTCACCCTCATTAACAGACCGACACACACCCCCTCACCCTCATTAACACACCGACACACACCCCCTCACCCTCATTAACAGCCCCACACACACCCCCTCACCCTCATTAACAGACCCCCACACACCCCCCTCACCCTCATTAACAGACCGACACACACCCCCTCACCCTCATTAACAGACCGACACACACCCCCTCACCCTCATTAACAGACCGACACACACCCCCTCACCCTCATTAACACACCGACACACACCCCCTCACCCTCATTAACAGCCCCACACACACCCCCTCACCCTCATTAACAGACCCCCACACACCCCCCTCACCCTCATTAACAGACCGACACACACCCCCTCACCCTCATTAACAGACCCCCACACACCCCCCTCACCCTCATTAACAGCCCCACACACACCCCCTCACCCTCATTAACAGACCCCCACACACCCCCCTCACCCTCATTAACAGACCGACACACACCCCCTCACCCTCATTAACAGACCGACACACACCCCCTCACCCTCATTAACAGACCGACACACACCCCCTCACCCTCATTAACAGACCCACACACACCCCCTCACCCTCATTAACAGACCCACACACACCCCCTCACCCTCATTAACAGACCCACACACACCCCCTCACCCTCATTAACAGACCCACACACACCCCCTCACCCTCATTAACAGACCCGACACACACCCCCTCACCCTCATTAACAGACCCACACACACACCCTCACCCTCATTAACAGACCCCGACACACCCCCCTCACCCTCATTAACAGACCGACACACACCCCCTCACCCTCATTAACAGACCGAAACACACACCCCCTCACCCTCATTAACAGCCCCACACACACCCCCCCTCACCCTCATTAACAGACCGACACACACCCCCCTCACCCTCATTAACAGCCCCACACACACCCCCTCACCCTCATTAACAGACCCACACACACCCCCTCACCCTCATTAACAGCCCCACACACACCCCCTCACCCTCATTAACAGACCCACACACACCCCTCACCCTCATTAACAGACCGCACACACACCCCCCTCACCCTCATTAACAGACCGACACACACCCCCCCTCACCCTCATTAACAGACCGACACACACACCCCCTCACCCTCATTAACAGACCCACACACACCCCCCTCACCCTCATTAACAGACCGACACACACCCCCCCTCACCCTCATTAACAGACCGACACACACACCCCCTCACCCTCATTAACAGACCGACACACACCCCCTCACCCTCATTAACAGCCCCACACACACCCCCTCACCCTCATTAACAGCCCCACACACACCCCCTCACCCTCATTAACAGCCCCACACACACCCCCTCACCCTCATTAACAGACCGACACACACCCCCTCACCCTCATTAACAGACCGACACACACCCCCTCACCCTCATTAACAGACCGACACACACACACCCCTCACCCTCATTAACAGACCCACACACACCCCCCTCACCCTCATTAACAGACCGACACACACACCCCCTCACCCTCATTAACAGCCCCACACACACCCCCTCACCCTCATTAACAGACCGACACACACCCCCTCACCCTCATTAACAGACCGACACACACCCCCTCACCCTCATTAACATCCCACACACACACCCCTCACCCTCATTAACAGACCCACACACACCCCCCTCACCCTCATTAACAGACCGACACACACCCCCCCTCACCCTCATTAACAGACCGACACACACACCCCCTCACCCTCATTAACAGACCGACACACACCCCCTCACCCTCATTAACAGACCGACACACACCCCCTCACCCTCATTAACAGCCCACACACACCCCCTCACCCTCATTAACAGACCCGACACACACCCCCTCACCCTCATTAACAGCCCCACACACACCCCCTCACCCTCATTAACAGACCCGACACACACCCCCCTCACCCTCATTAACAGACCGACACACACCCCCTCACCCTCATTAACAGCCCCACACACACCCCCTCACCCTCATTAACAGACCGACACACACCCCCTCACCCTCATTAACAGACCCGACACACACCCCCTCACCCTCATTAACAGACCGACACACACCCCCCCTCACCCTCATTAACAGACCGACACACACACCCCCTCACCCTCATTAACAGACCGACACACACCCCCTCACCCTCATTAACAGACCGACACACACCCCCTCACCCTCATTAACAGCCCCACACACACCCCCTCACCCTCATTAACAGACCCACACACACCCCCTCACCCTCATTAACAGCCCCACACACACCCCCTCACCCTCATTAACAGCCCCACACACACCCCCTCACCCTCATTAACAGACCGACACACACCCCCTCACCCTCATTAACAGACCGACACACACTCCCCTCACCCTCATTAACAGCCCCACACACACCCCCTCACCCTCATTAACAGACCCACACACACCCCCTCACCCTCATTAACAGACCCACACACACCCCCTCACCCTCATTAACAGACCCGACACACACCCCCTCACCCTCATTAACAGACCGACACACACCCCCTCACCCTCATTAACAGACCCCACACACACCCCCTCACCCTCATTAACAGACCCACACACACCCCCTCACCCTCATTAACAGACCCACACACACCCCCTCACCCTCATTAACAGACCCACACACACCCCCTCACCCTCATTAACAGACCCACACACACCCCCTCACCCTCATTAACAGACCGACACACACACCCCCTCACCCTCATTAACAGACCGAACACACACCCCCCTCACCCTCATTAACAGACCGACACACACCCCCTCACCCTCATTAACAGACCGACACACACCCCCTCACCCTCATTAACAGACCCACACACACCCCCTCACCCTCATTAACAGACCGACACACACCCCCTCACCCTCATTAACAGACCGACACACACCCCCTCACCCTCATTAACAGACCGACACACACCCCCTCACCCTCATTAACAGACCGACACACACCCCCTCACCCTCATTAACAGACCCACACACACCCCCTCACCCTCATTAACAGACCCACACACACCCCCTCACCCTCATTAACAGACCGACACACACCCCCCTCACCCTCATTAACAGACCGACACACACCCCCCTCACCCTCATTAACAGACCGACACACACCCCCTCACCCTCATTAACAGACCGACACACACCCCCTCACCCTCATTAACAGACCGACACACACCCCTCACCCTCATTAACAGACCCACACACACCCCCTCACCCTCATTAACAGACCGACACACACCCCCTCACCCTCATTAACAGACCGACACACACCCCCCTCACCCTCATTAACAGACCGACACACAACCCCCTCACCCTCATTAACAGACCCACACACACCCCCTCACCCTCATTAACAGACCCACACACACCCCCTCACCCTCATTAACAGACCGACACACACCCCCTCACCCTCATTAACAGACCGACACACACCCCCTCACCCTCATTAACAGACCGACACACACACCCCCCTCACCCTCATTAACAGACCGACACACACCCCCCTCACCCTCATTAACAGCCCCACACACACCCCCTCACCCTCATTAACAGACCGACACACACCCCCTCACCCTCATTAACAGACCGACACACACCCCCTCACCCTCATTAACAGACCGACACACACCCCCCTCACCCTCATTAACAGACCGACACACACACCCCTCACCCTCATTAACAGCCCCACACACACCCCCTCACCCTCATTAACAGCCCCACACACACCCCCTCACCCTCATTAACAGCCCCCCCACACACACACCCTCACCCTCATTAACAGACCGACACACACCCCCTCACCCTCATTAACAGACCGACACACACCCCCTCACCCTCATTAACAGACCGACACACACACACCCTCACCCTCATTAACAGACCCCACACACACCCCCTCACCCTCATTAACAGCCCCACACACACCCCCTCACCCTCATTAACACCCCCCCCACACACACCCCCTCACCCTCATTAACAGACCGACACACACCCCCTCACCCTCATTAACAGCCCCACACACACCCCCTCACCCTCATTAACAGCCCCCCCCACACACACCCCTCACCCTCATTAACAGACCGACACACACCCCCTCACCCTCATTAACAGCCCCACACACACCCCCTCACCCTCATTAACAGACCGACACACACCCCCTCACCCTCATTAACAGACCGACACACACCCCCCTCACCCTCATTAACAGCCCCACACACACCCCCTCACCCTCATTAACAGACCGACACACACCCCCTCACCCTCATTAACAGCCCCACACACACCCCCTCACCCTCATTAACAGACCGACACACACCCCCTCACCCTCATTAACAGACCGACACACACACCCCCTCACCCTCATTAACAGCCCCACACACACCCCCTCACCCTCATTAACAGACCGACACACACCCCCTCACCCTCATTAACAGACCGACACACACCCCCCTCACCCTCATTAACAGCCCCACACACACCCCCTCACCCTCATTAACAGACCGACACACACACCCCCTCACCCTCATTAACAGCCCCACACACACCCCCTCACCCTCATTAACAGACCGCCACACACACCCCTCACCCTCATTAACAGACCGACACACACCCCCTCACCCTCATTAACAGCCCACACACACCCCCCTCACCCTCATTAACAGACCGACACACACCCCCCTCACCCTCATTAACAGACCGACACACACCCCCCTCACCCTCATTAACAGACCGACACACACCCCCCTCACCCTCATTAACAGACCGACACACACACCCCCTCACCCTCATTAACAGACCCGACACACACCCCCCTCACCCTCATTAACAGACCGACACACACACCCCTCACCCTCATTAACAGACCCACACACACCCCCTCACCCTCATTAACAGACCGACACACACACCCCCTCACCCTCATTAACAGACCCGACACACACCCCCCTCACCCTCATTAACAGACCGACACACACCCCCCTCACCCTCATTAACAGCCCCACACACACCCCCTCACCCTCATTAACAGCCCGACACACACCCCCCTCACCCTCATTAACAGACCGACACACACCCCCTCACCCTCATTAACAGACCGACACACACACCCCTCACCCTCATTAACAGCCCCACACACACCCCCTCACCCTCATTAACAGACCGACACACACACCCCCTCACCCTCATTAACAGACCGACACACACCCCCCTCACCCTCATTAACAGACCGACACACACCCCCCTCACCCTCATTAACAGACCCGACACACACCCCCTCACCCTCATTAACAGACCGACACACACCCCCTCACCCTCATTAACAGACCGACACACACCCCCTCACCCTCATTAACAGACCGACACACACCCCCTCACCCTCATTAACAGACCGACACACACCCCCTCACCCTCATTAACAGACCGACACACACCCCCTCACCCTCATTAACAGACCGACACACACCCCCCTCACCCTCATTAACAGACCCACACACACCCCCTCACCCTCATTAACAGACCGACACACACCCCCTCACCCTCATTAACAGACCGACACACACACCCCCCTCACCCTCATTAACAGACCGACACACACCCTCTCACCCTCATTAACAGACCGACACACACCCTCTCACCCTCATTAACAGACCCACACACACCCCCTCACCCTCATTAACAGACCGACACACACCCTCTCACCCTCATTAACAGACCGACACACACCCCCTCACCCTCATTAACAGCCCCACACACACCCCCTCACCCTCATTAACAGACCGACACACACCCCCTCACCCTCATTAACAGACCGACACACACCCCCCTCACCCTCATTAACAGACCCGACACACACCCCCCTCACCCTCATTAACAGACCGACACACACCCCCTCACCCTCATTAACAGACCCGACACACACCCCCCTCACCCTCATTAACAGCCCCCACACACCCCCCTCACCCTCATTAACAGACCGACACACACCCCCTCACCCTCATTAACAGACCGACACACACCCCCCTCACCCTCATTAACAGACCGACACACACACACCCCCTCACCCTCATTAACAGACCGACACACACCCCCTCACCCTCATTAACAGACCGACACACACCCCCTCACCCTCATTAACAGACCCGACACACACCCCCCCTCACCCTCATTAACAGACCCGACACACACCCCCTCACCCTCATTAACAGACCCGACACACACCCCCTCACCCTCATTAACAGACCGCACACACACCCCCTCACCCTCATTAACAGACCCACACACACCCCCTCACCCTCATTAACAGACCCACACACACCCCCTCACCCTCATTAACAGACCCACACACACCCCCTCACCCTCATTAACAGACCCGACACACACCCCCTCACCCTCATTAACAGACCGACACACACCCCCTCACCCTCATTAACAGACCGACACACACACACCCCCTCACCCTCATTAACAGACCGACACACACCCCCTCACCCTCATTAACAGACCCACACACACCCCCTCACCCTCATTAACAGACCGACACACACCCCCCTCACCCTCATTAACAGACCGCCCACACACCCCCCCCACCCTCATTAACAGACCGACACACACCCCCTCACCCTCATTAACAGACCGACACACACCCCCCTCACCCTCATTAACAGACCGACACACACACACCCCCTCACCCTCATTAACAGACCGACACACACCCCCTCACCCTCATTAACAGACCGACACACACACCCCCTCACCCTCATTAACAGACCGACACACACCCCCTCACCCTCATTAACAGACCGACACACACCCCCTCACCCTCATTAACAGACCGACACACACACCCCCTCACCCTCATTAACAGACCGACACACACACACCCCCTCACCCTCATTAACAGACCGACACACACCCCCTCACCCTCATTAACAGACCGACACACACCCCCTCACCCTCATTAACAGACCGACACACACACCCCCTCACCCTCATTAACAGACCGACACACACCCCCTCACCCTCATTAACAGACCGACACACACACCCCCTCACCCTCATTAACAGACCGACACACACCCCCTCACCCTCATTAACAGACCGACACACACCCCCTCACCCTCATTAACAGCCCGACACACACACCCCCTCACCCTCATTAACAGACCGACACACACCCCCTCACCCTCATTAACAGACCCGACACACACCCCCCTCACCCTCATTAACAGACCGCACACACACCCCCTCACCCTCATTAACAGACGACACACACACCCCCTCACCCTCATTAACAGACCGACACACACCCCCTCACCCTCATTAACAGACCGACACACACCCCCTCACCCTCATTAACAGACCGACACACACACCCCCTCACCCTCATTAACAGACCGACACACACCCCCCTCACCCTCATTAACAGCCCCACACACACACCCCCTCACCCTCATTAACAGACCGACACACACCCCCTCACCCTCATTAACAGACCCACACACACCCCCTCACCCTCATTAACAGACCCACACACACCCCCTCACCCTCATTAACAGACCCGACACACACCCCCTCACCCTCATTAACAGACCCACACACACCCCCTCACCCTCATTAACAGACCGACACACACCCCCCTCACCCTCATTAACAGACCGACACACACACCCCCTCACCCTCATTAACAGACCGACACACACCCCCTCACCCTCATTAACAGACCGACACACACACCCCCTCACCCTCATTAACAGACCCACACACACCCCCTCACCCTCATTAACAGACCGACACACACCCCCCTCACCCTCATTAACAGACCGACACACACACACCCCCTCACCCTCATTAACAGACCGACACACACCCCCTCACCCTCATTAACAGACCCACACACACCCCCTCACCCTCATTAACAGACCGACACACACCCCCCTCACCCTCATTAACAGACCGACACACACACCCCCTCACCCTCATTAACAGACCGACACACACCCCCTCACCCTCATTAACAGACCGACACACACACCCCCTCACCCTCATTAACAGACCGACACACACCCCCTCACCCTCATTAACAGACCCACACACACCCCCTCACCCTCATTAACAGACCGACACACACCCCCTCACCCTCATTAACAGACCGACACACACCCCCCTCACCCTCATTAACAGACCGACACACACCCCCTCACCCTCATTAACAGAACGACACACACCCCCTCACCCTCATTAACAGCCCACACACACACCCCCTCACCCTCATTAACAGACCGACACACACCCCCTCACCCTCATTAACAGACCGACACACACCCCCTCACCCTCATTAACAGACCGACACACACCCCCTCACCCTCATTAACAGACCGACACACACACACCCCCTCACCCTCATTAACACACCGACACACACCCCCTCACCCTCATTAACACACCGACACACACCCCCTCACCCTCATTAACAGCACCGACACACACCCCCCTCACCCTCATTAACAGACCGACACACACACCCCCTCACCCTCATTAACAGACCGACACACACACCCCCCTCACCCTCATTAACAGAGCGACACACACCCCCTCACCCTCATTAACACACCGACACACACCCCCTCACCCTCATTAACACACCGACACACACCCCCTCACCCTCATTAACAGACCGACACACACCCCCTCACCCTCATTAACAGACCCACACACCCCCCCACACCCTCATTAACACCCCCACACACCCCCCCTCACCCTCATTAACAACCCCACACACCACCCCCTCACCCTCATTAACACCCCCACACACACCCCCTCACCCTCATTAACAGACCGACACACACCCCCTCACCCTCATTAACAGACCGACACACACCCCCTCACCCTCATTAACAGACCGACACACACCCCCTCACCCTCATTAACAGACCGACACACACCCCCTCACCCTCATTAACACCCCCACACACACCCCCTCACCCTCATTAACAGACCGACACACACCCCCTCACCCTCATTAACAGACCCACACACACCCCCTCACCCTCATTAACAGACCCACACACCCCCCTCACCCTCATTAACAGACCGACACACACCCCCTCACCCTCATTAACAGACCCACACACACCCCTCACCCTCATTAACAGACCCGACACACACCCCCTCACCCTCATTAACAGACCGACACACACACCCCCTCACCCTCATTAACAGACCCACACACACCCCCTCACCCTCATTAACAGACCTCACACACACCCCCTCACCCTCATTAACAGACCGACACACACCCCCTCACCCTCATTAACAGCCTCACACACACCCCCTCACCCTCATTAACAGACCGACACACACCCCCTCACCCTCATTAACAGACCGACACACACCCCCTCACCCTCATTAACAGACCCACACACACCCCCTCACCCTCATTAACAGACCGACACACACACCCCCTCACCCTCATTAACAGACCCGACACACACCCCCTCACCCTCATTAACAGACCGACACACACCCCCTCACCCTCATTAACAGACCGACACACACCCCCTCACCCTCATTAACAGCCTCACACACACCCCCTCACCCTCATTAACAGACCGACACACACCCCCTCACCCTCATTAACAGACCCACACACACCCCCTCACCCTCATTAACAGACCCACACACCCCCTCACCCTCATTAACAGACCGACACACACCCCTCACCCTCATTAACAGACCCACACACACCCCCTCACCCTCATTAACAGACCGACACACACCCCCTCACCCTCATTAACAGACCGACACACACACCCCCTCACCCTCATTAACAGCCCACACACACCCCCTCACCCTCATTAACAGACCGACACACACCCCCTCACCCTCATTAACAGCCCCACACACCCCCTCACCCTCATTAACAGACCGACACACACCCCCTCACCCTCATTAACAGACCGACACACACACCCCCCTCACCCTCATTAACAGCCCCACACACACCCCCTCACCCTCATTAACAGACCGACACACACCCCCTCACCCTCATTAACAGACCCACACACCCCCCCTCACCCTCATTAACAGACCGACACACACCCCCTCACCCTCATTAACAGACCCGACACACACCCCCTCACCCTCATTAACAGACCGACACACACACCCCCTCACCCTCATTAACACCCCACACACACCCCCTCACCCTCATTAACAGACCGACACACCCCCCCTCACCCTCATTAACAGACCGACACACACACCCCCCTCACCCTCATTAACAGACCGACACACACCCCCTCACCCTCATTAACAGACCGACACACACCCCCCTCACCCTCATTAACAGACCGACACACAACCCCCCTCACCCTCATTAACACCCCACACACACCCCCCACACCCTCATTAACAGACCGACACACACCCCCTCACCCTCATTAACAGACCGACACACACCCCCCTCACCCTCATTAACAGACCCGACACACACCCCCTCACCCTCATTAACAGACCGACACACACCCCCTCACCCTCATTAACAGACCCACACACACCCCCTCACCCTCATTAACAGACCGACACACACACCCCCTCACCCTCATTAACAGACCCCCACACACACCCCCTCACCCTCATTAACAGACCGACACACACCCCCTCACCCTCATTAACAGACCGACACACACCCCCTCACCCTCATTAACAGACCGACACACACACCCCCCTCACCCTCATTAACAGACCCGACACACACCCCCTCACCCTCATTAACAGACCGACACACACCCCCTCACCCTCATTAACAGACCCACACACCCCCCTCACCCTCATTAACAGACCGACACACACCCCCTCACCCTCATTAACAGACCCACACACACCCCCTCACCCTCATTAACAGACCGACACACACACCCCCTCACCCTCATTAACAGACCGACACACCCCCCCTCACCCTCATTAACAGACCGACACACACACACCCCCTCACCCTCATTAACAGACCGACACACACCCCCTCACCCTCATTAACAGACCGACACACACCCCCTCACCCTCATTAACAGACCGACACACACCCCCTCACCCTCATTAACAACCCCACACACACCCCCCTCACCCTCATTAACAGACCGACACACACCCCTCACCCTCATTAACAGACCGACACACACCCCCCTCACCCTCATTAACAGACCCGACACACACCCCCTCACCCTCATTAACAGACCGACACACACCCCCTCACCCTCATTAACAGACCCACACACACCCCCTCACCCTCATTAACAGACCGACACACACACCCCCTCACCCTCATTAACAACCCCACACACACCCCCTCACCCTCATTAACAGACCGACACACACCCCCCTCACCCTCATTAACAGACCGACACACACACACCCCCTCACCCTCATTAACAGACCGACACACACACCCCTCACCCTCATTAACAGACCGACACACACCCCCTCACCCTCATTAACAGACCGACACACACACCCCCCTCACCCTCATTAACACCGCCCACACACACCCCCCACACCCTCATTAACAGACCGACACACACCCCCTCACCCTCATTAACAGACCGACACACACCCCCCCTCACCCTCATTAACAGACCGACACACACCCCCTCACCCTCATTAACACGCCCACACACACCCCCCTCACCCTCATTAACAGACCGACACACACACCCCCTCACCCTCATTAACAGACCGACACACACAACCCCCTCACCCTCATTAACAGACCCGACACACACCCCC
>NW_027311133.1:10000-34971 GCF_047496795.1 Chiloscyllium punctatum | reverse complement strand
CCCTCTCTCTGTCACATTCCCCTCCCTCCTCTCTCTCTCTCTTTCTCTCTCTGTCACATTCCCTCTCTCTCTCTCTCTCTCGGTCACATTCCCCCCTCTCTCTCTGTCACATTCTCTCTCTCACTCTCTCTCTCTCACATTCCCCCTCTCTCTCTCTGTCACACTCCCCCCCCTCTCTCTCTGTTACATTCCCCCTCTCTCTCTCTGTCACATCCCCCTCTCTCTCTCTGTCACATTCTCTCTCTCTCTGTCACATTCTCTCTCTCTCTCTGTCACATTCCCCCTCTCTCTCTCTCTCTGTCACATTCTCTCTCTCTCTCTCTCTGTCTCTGTTCATTCCCCCCCTCTCTCTGTCACATTCCCCCCCTCTCTCTCTCTCTGTCACATTCCCCCCTCTCTCTCTCTCTGTCACATTCCCCTCCCTCTCTCTCTGTTACATTCCCCCTCTCTCTCTCTGTCACATTCCCCCCCTCTCTCTCTCTCTTCTCTCTGTCACATTCCCCCATCTCTCTCTCTCTCTCTTCTCTGTCACATTCTCTCTTTCTCTCTCTCTCTCTCTCTCTCTGTCACATTCCCCCTCTCTCTCTCTGTCACATTCCCCCCCTCTCTCTCTCTCTCTCTGTCACATTCCCCCCTCTCTCTCTCTCTCTCTCTGTCACATTCTCTCTCTCTCTCTCTCTCTCTCTCTGTGTCACATTCCCCCTCTCTCTCTCTCTCTGTCACATTCCCCCCCCTCTCTCTCTGTTACATTCCCCCTCTCTCTCTCTGTCACATTCCCCCCTCTCTCTCTCTGTCACATTTCCCCCCCCTCTCTCTCTGTCACATTCCCCCTCCCTCTCTCTCTGTGTCACATTACCCCCTCTCTCTCTCTCTGTCACATTCTCTCTCTCTCTCTCTGTCACATTCCCCCCCCTCTCTCTCTCTCTGTTACATTCCCCCCCTCTCTCTCTCTGTCACATTCCCCTCTCTCTCTCTCTGTCACATTCCCCCCTCTCTCTCTGTCACATTCCCCCCTCTCTCTCTGTCACATTCCCCCCCTCTCTCTCTGTCACATTCCCCCCCTCTCTCTCTGTCACATTCCCCCCCCCTCTGTCACATTCCCCCCCTCTCTCTCTCTCTCTGTCACATTCCCTCTCTCTCTCGCTCTCTCTCTCTGTCACATTCTCCACTCTCTCTCTCTGTCACATTCTCTCTCTCTGTCACATTCCCCCCCCTCTGTCACATTCCCCCCTCTCTCTCTCTCTCTGTCACATTCCCTCTCTCTCTCGCTCTCTCTCTCTGTCACATTCTCTCTCTCTCTCTCTGTCACATTCCCCCCCTCTCTCTCTCTCTCTCTCTCTGTCACATTCCCCTCTCTCTCTCTCTCTCTCTCTCTCGGTCACATTGCCCCTCTCTCTCTGTCACATTCTCTCTCTCTCTCTCTCACTCTCTCGATGTTACATTCCCCCCCCCTCTCTCTCTCTCTCTCTCTCTCTCTGTCACACTCCCCCCTCTCTCTCTCTGTCACATTCCCTCTCTCTCTCTCTCCCTCTGTCACATTCCCCCCCTCTCTCTCTCTGTCACATTCCCCCTCCCTCTCTCTCTGTTACATTCCCCCTCTCTCTCTCTCTGTCACACTCCCCCTCTCTCTCTCTGTCACATTCCCTCTCTCTCTCTCTCTCCTCTGTCACATTCCCCCCTCTCTCTCTCTGTGTCACATTCCCCCCCCCTCTCTCTCTGTTACATTCCCCCCCTCTCTCTCTCTCTCTCTCTGTCACATTCCCCCCCTCTCTCTCTCTGTCACATTCTCTCTCTCTCTCTCTCTGTCACATTCTCTCTCTCTCTCTCTCTGTCACATTCCCCCTCCCTCTCTCTCTGTTACATTCCCCCTCTCTCTCTCTGTCACATTCCCCCCCTCTCTCTCTCTCTCTGTCACATTCCCCCCTCTCTCTCTCTCTCTCTCTCTCTGTCACATTCTCTCTCTCTCTCTGTCACATTCTCTCTCTCTCTCTCTCTGTCACATTCCCCCTCTCTCTCTCTGTCACATTCCCCCTCCTCTCTCTCTCTGTTTCATTCCCCCTCTCTCTCTCTCTGTCACATTCCCCCCCTCTCTCTCTCTCTCTGTCACATTCCCCCCTCTCTCTCTCTCTCTCTCTGTCACATTCTCTCTCTCTCTCTCTGTCACATTCCCCCTCTCTCTCTCTGTCACATTCCCCCCTCCTCTCTCTCTCTGTTTCATTCCCCCCTCTCTCTCTCTGTCACATTCCCCCCCCTCTCTCTCTCTGTCACATTCCCCCCCCCCTCTCTCTCTCTGTCACATTCTCTCTCTCTCTCTCTGTCACATTCCCCCCCCTCTCTCTCTCTCTGTCACATTCCCCCCCTCTCTCTCTCTCTCTCTCTCTGTCACATTCCCCCCCCTCTCTCTCTGTCACATTACCCCCCTCTCTCTCTGTCACATTCCCCCTCTCTCTCTCGCTCTCTCTCTCTGTCACATTCCCCCCCTCTCTCTCTGTCACATCCCCCCCTCTCTCTCTCTCTCTCTCTCTGTCACATTCCCCCTCTCTCTCTCTCTGTCACATTCCCCTCTCTCTCTCTCTCTCTGTCACATTCCCCTCTCTCTCTCTCTCTCTCTCTGTCACATTCCCCCTCTCTCTCTCTCTCTCTCTCTCTGTCACATTCCCCCTCTCTCTGTCACATTCCCTCCTCTCTCTCTCTCTTTCTCTCTCTGTCACATTCCCTCTCTCTCTCTCTCTCTCGGTCACATTCCCCCCTATCTCTCTGTCACATTCTCTCTCTCACTCTCTCTCTCTCACATTCCCCCCCTCTCTCTCTCTGTTACATTCCCCCTCTCTCTCTCTCTCTGTCACATTCTCTCTCTCTCTCTCTGTCACATTCCCCCTCTCTCTCTCTCTCTGTCACATTCTCTCTCTCTCTGTCTCTGTTTCATTCCCCCCCTCTCTCTGTCACATTCCCCCCCCCCTCTCTCTCTCTGTCACATTCCCCCCCCTCTCTCTCTGTCACATTCCCCCTCCCTCTCTCTCTGTTACATTCCCCCTCCCTCTCTCTGTCACATTCCCCCCCTCTCTCTCTCTCTCTCTGTCACATTCCCCCCTCTCTCTCTCTCTCTCTCTCACTCTGTCACATTCCCCCCTCTCTCTCTCTCTCTCTGTCACATTCTCTCTCTCTCTCTCTCTCTGTCACAGTTCCCCCTCTCTCTCTCTCTCTCTCTCTCTCTCTCTCTGTCACATTCCCCCCCTCTCTCTGTCACATTCCCCCTCTCTCTCTCTGTGTCACATTCGCCCTCTCTCTCTCTCTCTCTGTCACATTCCCCCCTCTCTCTCTCTCTGTCACATTCCCCTCTCTCTCTCTCTCTGTCACATTCCCCTCTCTCTCTCTCTCTCTCTCTGTCACATTCCCTCTCCCTCTCTCTCTCTCTGTCACATTCCCCTCTCTCTCTCTCTCTCTCTCTGTCACATTCCCCTCTCTCTCTCTCTCTCTGTCACATTCCCTCCTCTCTCTCTTTGTCTCTCTGTCACATTCCCTCTCTCTCTCTGTCACATTCCCCCCCCCCTCTCTCTGTCACATTCCCTCTCTCTCTCTCTGTCACATTCCCCTCTCTCTCTCTCTGTCTCTTTCTCTCTCTGTCACATTCCCCCTCTCTCTCTGTCACATTCCCCCTCTCTCTCTGTCACATTCCCCCCCTCTCTCTGTCACATTCCCTCTCTCTCTCTCTGTCACATTCCCTCCTCTCTCTCTCTGTCTTCTCTCTCTGTCACATTCCCTCTCTCTCTCTCTCTCTCTCGGTCACATTCCCCCTCTCTCTCTGTTACATCCTCTCTCTCTCTCTCTCACTCTCTCGATGTTACATTCCCCCCCCCTCTCTCTCTCTCTCTCTCTGTCACACTCCCCCCTCTCTCTCTCTGTCACATTCCCTCTCTCTCTCTCTCTCCCTCTGTCACATTCCCCCCCTCTCTCTGTCACATTCCCCCCCTCTCTCTCTGTGTCACATTCCCCCCCCCTCTCTCTCTCTCTGTCACATCCCCCTCTCTCTCTCGTCACATTCCCCCTCCTCTCTCTCTGTCACATTCCCTCTCTCTTTCTCTCCCTCTGTCACATTCCCCCCCTCTCTCTCTCTCTGTCACATTCCCCCCCCTCTCTCTCTCTCTGTCACATTCCCCCTCCCTCTCTCTCTCTGTCACATTCCCCTCCCTCTCTGTTACATTCCCCTCTCTCTCTCTGTCACATTCCCCCCTCTCTCTCTCTCTCTCTGTCACATTATCTCTCTCTCTCTGTCACATTCTCTCTCTCTCTCTCTCTCTCTGTCACATTCCCCCTCTCTCTCTCTCTGTCACATTCCCCCTCTCTCTCTCTGTCACATTCCCCCTCTCTCTCTCTGTCACATTCCCCCTCCCTCGCTCTCTGTCACATTCCCCCCTCTCTCTCTCTGTCACATTCCCCCCTCTCTCTCTCTCTCTGTCACATTCCCCCCCCCTCTCTCTCTGTCACATTCCCCTCTCTCTCTCTCTCTGTCACATTCCCCCCCTCCTCTCTCTGTCACATTCCCCCCTCTCTCTCTCTCTCTCTCTGTCACATTCCCCCCCCCTCTCTCTCTGTCACATTCCCCTCTCTCTCTCTCAGTCACATTCCCCCCCTCTCTCTCAGTCACATTCCCCCCCCTCTCTCTCAGTCACATTCCCCCCCTCTCTCTCTCTCTCTCTCTGTCACATTCCCCCCTCTCTCTCTCTCTCTCTCTCTCTGTCACATTCCCCCCTCTCTCTCTCTCTCTGTCACATTCCCCCCCTCTCTCTCTCTCTGTCACATTGCCCCCCTCTCTCTGTCACATTCCCCCCTCTCTCTCTGTCACATTCCCCCCCCTCTCTCTGTCACATTCCCCCCCCTCTCTCTCTCTCTGTCACATTCCCCCCCTCTCTCTCTCTGTCACATTGCCCCCCTCTCTCTCTGTCACATTCCCCCCTCTCTCTCTGTCACATTCCCCCCCCTCTCTCTGTCACATTCCCCCCCCTCTCTCTCTCTCTGTCACATTCCCCCCCCTCTCTCTGTCACATTCCCCCCCTCTCTCTCTCTCTGTCACATTCCCCCCCCTCTCTCTCTCTCTGTCACATTCCCCCTCCCTCTCTCTGTCACATTCCCCCCCCTCTCTCTCTCTCTGTCACATTCCCCCCCCCTCTCTCTCTCTGTCACATTCCCCCCTCTCTCTCTCTGTCACATTCCCCTCTCTCTCTCTCTGTCACATTCCCCCCTCTCTCTCTCTGTCACATTCCCTCTCTCTCTCTGTCACATTCCCCCCTCTCTCTCTCTGTCACATTCCCCCTCTCTCTCTCTGTCTCATTCCCCCCCTCTCTCTCTGTCACATTCCCCACCCCCTCTGTCACATTCCCCCCCTCTCTCTCTCTCTCTGTCACATTCCCTCTCTCTCTCGCTCTCTCTCTGTCACATTCTCTCTCTCTCTCTCTCTGTCACATTCCCCCCTCTCTCTCTCTCTCTGTCATATTCCCCCCCTCTCTCTCACATTCCCCTCCTCTCTCTCTCTCTCTCTCTCTCTCACATTCCCCCCCTCTCTCTCTGTCACATTCCCCCCCCTCTCCGTCCCTCTCTCTCTCTGTCACATTCCCCTCTCTCTTTCGCTCTCTCTCTCTGTCACATTCTCCCCTCTCTCTCTGTCACATTCCCCCTCTCTCTCTCTGTCACATTCCCCCTCTCTCTCTCTCTCTGTCACATTCCCCCCCTCTCTCTCTCTGTCACATTCCCTCTCTCTCTCTCTCTCTATGTCACATCCCCCCATCTCTCTCTCTCTGTCACATTCCCCCCCTCTCTCTCTGTCACATTCCCCCCCCCTCTCTCTCTCTCTGTCACATTCTCTCTCTCTCTCTCTCTCACATTCTCTCTCTCTCTCTCTGTCACATTCCCCCTCTCTCTCTCTCTCTCTGTCACATTCCCCCCCCTCTCTCTCTCTCTCTCTCTCTGTCACATTCCCCCCTCTCTCTCTCTCTCTCTCTGTCACATTCCCCCTCTCTCTCTCTGTCACATTCCCCCCCCTCTCTCTCTCTCTGTCACATTCCGCCCCCTCTCTCTCTCTCTCTCTCTCTGTTACATTCCCCCTCTCTCTCTCTGTCACATTCCCACTCTCTCTCTCTCTCTCTCTCTCTCTCTCTCTCTCTCTCTCTCTCTCTGTCACATTCCCTCTCTCTCTCTCTCTCTCTCTGTCACATTCTGCCTCCCCCCCACCCTCGGTCACATTTCCCCTCTCTCTCTGTCACATTCTCTCTGTCTCTCTCTCTCTCTCTCTGTCACATTCCCCCTCTCTCTCTCTCTCTCTCTGTCACATCCCCCCCCCTCTCTCTCTCTCTCTGTCACATTCCCCCCCCTCTCTCTCTCTCTCTGTCACATTCCCCCTCTCTCTCTCTGTCACATTCCCCCCTCTCTCCCTCTGTCACATTCCCCCCCCCTCTCTCTCTGTCACATTCCCCCTCTCTCTCTCTCTCTCTCTCTGTCACATTCCCCCTCTCTTTCTCTGTCTCATTCCCCCCCCTTCTCTCTGTCACATTCCCCTCTCTCTCTGTCACATTCCCCCCCTCTCTCTGTCACATTCCCCCCTCTCTCTCTCTCTGTCACATTCCCCCTCTCTCTCTCTGTCACATTCCCCCCCCTCTCTCTCTGTCACATTCCCCCCCTCTCTCTCTCTGTCACATTCCCCCCCTCTCTCTCTCTGTCACATTCCCCTCTCGCTCTCTCTCTCTCTGTCACATTCCCCCTCTCTGTCACATTCCCCTCTATCTCTCTCTCTCTCTCTGTCACATTCCCCTCTTCCCTCCCTCTCTCTCTCTCTGTCACATTCCCCCCCTCTCCGTCCCTCTCTCTGTCACATTCCCCCTCTCTCTCTCGCTCTCTCTCTCTGTCACATTCCCCCCCTCTCTCTCTGTCACATCCCCCCCTCTCTCTCTCTCTGTCACATTCCCCTCTCTCTCTCGCTCTCTCTCTCTGTCACATTCCCTTCTCTCTCTCTCTGTCACATTCACCCCTCTCTCTCTCTGTCACATTCCCCCCTCTCTCTCTCTCTCTGTCACTTTCCCCCCCCTCTCTCTCTCTCTGTCACTTTCCCCCCCCCTCTCTCTCTGTCACATTCCCCCCTCTCTCTCTGTCACATTCCCTCTCTCTCTCTGTCACATTCCCCACCTCTCTCTCTCTGTCACATTCCCCTCTCTCTCTCTGTCACATTCCCCCTCTCTCTCTCTCTGTCACATTCCCCCTCTCTGTCACATTCCCTCTATCTCTCTCCCTCTCTGACACATTCCCTCTCTTCTCTCTGTCACATTCCCTCTCTCTCTCTCTCTCTCTCTCTGTCACATTCTACACCCCCCCCTCGTTCACATTCCCTCTCTCTCTCTCTCTCTGTCACATTCTCTCTCTCTCTATGTCACATTCACCCCCTCTCTCTCTCTGTCACATTCCCTCTCTCTCTCTCTCTCTGTTACATTCCCCCTCTCTCTCTCTGTCACATTCCCCCCCTTCTCTCTCTGTCACATTCCCTCTCTCTCTCTCTCTCTCTGTCACATTCTCTCTCTCTCTCTCTGTCACATTCTCTCTCTCTCTATGTCACATTTCCCCCTCTCTCTCTCTCTCTCTGTCACATTTCACCCCCCCTCTCTCTCTCTCTGTCACATTCCCACCTCTCTCTCTCTGTCACATTCCCCCTCTCTCTCTCTGTCACATTCCCCCTCTCTCTCTCTGTCACATTCCCCCTCTCTGTCACATTCCCTCTATCTCTCTCCCTCTCTGACACATTCCCTCTTCTTCTCTCTGTCACATTCCCTCTCTCTCTCTCTCTCTGTCACATTCTACACCCCCCCCTCGTTCACATTCCCTCTCTCTCTCTCTGTCACATTCTCTCTCTCTCTATGTCACATTCACCCCCCTCTCTCTCTCTGTCACATTCCCTCTCTCTCTCTCTCTCTGTTACATTCCCCCCTCTCTCTCTCTGTCACTATTCCCCCCTTCTCTCTCTGTCACATTCCCTCTCTCTCTCTCTCTCTGTCACATTCTCTCTCTCTCTCTCTGTCACATTCTCTCTCTCTCTATGTCACATTTCCCCCTCTCTCTCTCTCTCTCTGTCACATTTCACCCCCCTCTCTCTCTCTCTGTCACATTCCCCCCCTCTCTCTCTCTGTCACATTCCCCCCTCTCTCTCTCTGTCACATTCCCCCTCTCTCTCCGTCACATTCCCCTCTCTCTTGGTCACATTCTCTCTCTCTCTCTCTCTCTCTCTCGATAACACATCCCCCCCCATCTCTCTCTCTGTCACATTCCCCCTCTCTCTCTCTCTGTCACATTCCCCTCTCTCTCTCTCTGTCACATTCCCCCCCCCTCTCTCTCTCTGTCACATTCCCCCCCCCTCTCTCTCTCTCTGTCACATTCCCCTCTCTCTCTCTCTCTCACATTCCCCCCTCTCTCTCTCTGTCACATTCCCCCTCTCTCTGTGTCACATTCCCCTCTCTCTCTCACTCTCTGTCACATTCCCCCCCCCTCCTCTCTCTCTCTGTCACATTCCCCCCCTCTCTCTCTCTCTCTCTCTGTCGCATTCTCTCTCTCTCTCTCTGTCACATTCCCCCCCCTCTCTCTCTCTCTGTTACATTCCCCCCCTCTCTCTCTGTCACATTCCCCTCTCTCTCTCTCTGTCACATTCCCCCCCCTCTCTCTCTGTCACATTCCCCCCCTCTCTCTCTGTCACATTCCCCCCCTCTCTCTCTGTCACATTCCCCCCCTCTCTCTCTGTCACATTCCCCCCCTCTCTCTCTGTCACATTCCCCCCTCTCTCTCTGTCACATTCCCCCCTCTCTCTCTGTCACATTCCCCCCCCCTCTGTCACATTCCCCCCCTCTCTCTCTCTCTCTGTCACATTCCCTCTCTCTCTCGCTCTCTCTCTCTGTCACATTCTCCACTCTCTCTCTCTGTCACATTCTCTCTCTCTGTCACATTCCCCTCTCTCTCTGTCACATTCCCCCCCCTCTGTCACATTCCCCCCTCTCTCTCTCTCTCTCTGTCACATTCCCTCTCTCTCTCGCTCTCTCTCTCTGTCACATTCTCTCTCTCTCTCTCTGTCACATTCCCCCCCTCTCTCTCTCTCTCTCTCTGTCACATTCCCCTCTCTCTCTCTCTCTCTCTCTCTCGGTCACATTGCCCCTCTCTCTCTGTCACATTCTCTCTCTCTCTCTCTCACTCTCTCGATTTACATTCCCCCCCCTCTCTCTCTCTCTCTCTCTCTCTCTGTCACACTCCCCCTCTCTCTCTCTGTCACATTCCCTCTCTCTCTCTCTCCCTCTGTCACATTCCCCCCCTCTCTCTCTCTGTCACATTCCCCCTCCCTCTCTCTCTGTTACATTCCCCCTCTCTCTCTCTCTGTCACACTCCCCCCTCTCTCTCTCTGTCACATTCCCTCTCTCTCTCTCTCTCTCTGTCACATTCCCCTCCCTCTCTCTCTGTTACATTCCCCCTCTCTCTCTCTGTCACATTCCCCCCCTCTCTCTCTCTCTCTGTCACATTCCCCCCTCTCTCTCTCTCTCTCTCTGTCACATTCTCTCTCTCTCTCTGTCACATTCTCTCTCTCTCTCTCTCTCTCTCTCTGTCACATTCCCCCTCTCTCTCTCTGTCACATTCCCCCTCCTCTCTCTCTCTGTTTCATTCCCCCTCTCTCTCTCTGTCACATTCCCCCCTCTCTCTCTCTCTCTGTCACATTCCCCCCTCTCTCTCTCTCTCTCTCTCTCTCTGTCACATTCTCTCTCTCTCTCTCTGTCACATTCCCCCTCTCTCTCTCTGTCACATTCCCCCTCCTCTCTCTCTCTGTTTCATCCCCCTCTCTCTCTCTGTCACATTCCCCCCCCTCTCTCTCTCTGTCACATTCCCCCCCCCTCTCTCTCTGTCACATTCCCCCTCTCTCTCTCTGTCACATTCTCTCTCTCTCTCTCTGTCACATTCCCCCCCCTCTCTCTCTGTCACATTCCCCCCCCTCTCTCTCTCTCTCTCTCTGTCACATTCCCCCCCCCTCTCTCTCTATCACATTCCCCCTCTCTCTCTCTGTCACATTCCCCCCCCCTCTCTCTCTGTCACATTCCCCCTCTCTCTCTCTGTCACATTCTCTCTCTCTCTCTCTGTCACATTCCCCCCCCTCTCTCTCTCTCTGTCACATTCCCCCCCCTCTCTCTCTCTCTCTCTCTCTGTCACATTCCCCCCCCCTCTCTCTCTGTCACATTACCCCCCTCTCTCTCTGTCACATTCCCCCTCTCTCTCTCGCTCTCTCTCTCTGTCACATTCCCCCCCTCTCTCTCTGTCACATCCCCCCCTCTCTCTCTCTCTCTCTCTCTGTCACATTCCCCCTCTCTCTCTCTCTGTCACATTCCCCTCTCTCTCTCTCTCTCTGTCCACATCCCCTCTCTCTCTCTCTCTCTCTCTGTCACATCCCCCCTCTCTCTCTCTCTCTCTCTCTCTGTCACATTCCCCCTCTCTCTGTCACATTCCCTCCTCTCTCTCTCTCTTTCTCTCTCTGTCACATTCCCTCTCTCTCTCTCTCTCTCTCGGTCACATTCCCCCTATCTCTCTGTCACATTCTCTCTCTCACTCTCTCTCTCTCACATTCCCCCCCCTCTCTCTCTGTTACATTCCCCCTCTCTCTCTCTCTCTCTGTCACATTCTCTCTCTCTCTCTGTCACATTCCCCCTCTCTCTCTCTCTCTGTCACATTCTCTCTCTCTCTGTCTCTGTTTCATTCCCCCCCTCTCTCTGTCACATTCCCCCCCCCCTCTCTCTCTCTGTCACATTCCCCCCACCCTCCTCTCTCTGTCACATTCCCCCTCCCTCTCTCTCTGTTACATTCCCCCTCCCTCTCTCTGTCACATTCCCCCCCTCTCTCTCTCTCTCTCTGTCACATTCCCCCTCTCTCTCTCTCTCTCTCTCACTCTGTCACATTCCCCCCTCTCTCTCTCTCTCTCTCTGTCACATTCTCTCTCTCTCTCTCTCTCTCTGTCACATTCCCCCCTCTCTCTCTCTCTCTCTCTCTCACTCTGTCACATTCCCCCCTCTCTCTCTCTCTCTCTCTCTGTCACATTCTCTCTCTCTCTCTCTCTCTCTGTCACATTCCCCCCTCTCTCTCTCTGTGTCACATTCGCCCCTCTCTCTCTCTCTCTCTGTCACATTCCCCCCTCTCTCTCTCTCTGTCACATTCCCCTCTCTCTCTCTCTCTGTCACATTCCCCTCTCTCTCTCTCTCTGTCACATTCCCCTCTCCCTCTCTCTCTCTCTCTCTCTGTCACATTCCCCTCTCTCCTCTCTCTCTCTCTCTGTCACATTCCCCTCTCTCTCTCTCTCTCTGTCACATTCCCCCCTCCTCTCTGTCACATTCCCCCTCTCTCTGTCACATTCCCTCCTCTCTCTCTCTTGTCTCTCTGTCACATTCCCTCTCTCTCTCTGTCACATTCCCCCCCCCTCTCTCTCTGTCACATTCCCTCTCTCTCTCTCTGTCACATTCCCTCTCTCTCTCTCTGTCTCTTTCTCTCTCTGTCACATTCCCCTCTCTCTCGGTCACATCTCTCCTCTCTCTCTGTCACATTCTCTCTCTCTCTCTCTCTCTCTCTCTCTATCTCTCTCTCTGTCACATTCCCTCTCTCTATCTCTCTCTGTCACATTCCCCCTCTCTCTCTCTGTCACATTCCCCCCCCTCTCTCTCTGTCACATTCCCTCTCTCTCTCTCTGTCACATTCCCTCCTCTCTCTCTCTGTCTTTCTCTCTCTGTCACATTCCCTCTCTCTCTCTCTCTCTCTCTCGTCACATTCCCCTCTCTCTCTGTTACATCCTCTCTCTCTCTCTCTCACTCTCTCGATACATTCCCCCTCCTCTCTCTCTCTCTCTCTCTGTCACATTCCCCCTCTCTCTCTCTGTCACATTCTCCCTCTCTCTGTCACATTCCCCCTCTCTCTCAGTCACATTCCCCCCTCTCTCTCTCTGTCACATTCCCCCTCTCTCTCTCTGTCACATTCCTCCCTCCCTCTCTCTGTCACATTCCCCCCCTCTCTCTCTCTGTCACAGTCCCCCTCTCTCTCTCTGTCACATTCCCCCCCTCTCTCTCTCTCTGTCACATTCCCCCTCCTCTCTCTCTCTGTCACAACTCCCTCCCCTCTCTCTCTCTGTCACATTTCCCCCCTCTCCTCTCTCTGTCACATTCCCCCCCCTCTCTCTCTCTGTCACATTCCCCCCCTCTCTCTCTCTCTCTCTCTGTCACATTCTCCCCCCCCTCTCTCTCTCTGTCACATTCCCCTCTCTCTCTCTCTCTGTCACATTCCCCTCTCTCTCTCTGTCTACATTCCCCCCTCCCTCTCTCTCTGTCACATTCCCCCCTCTCTCTCTTCTGTCACATTCCCCCCTCTCTCTCTCTGTCACATTCCCCCCCCTCTCTCCCCCCCCTCTCTCTCTCTCTCTGTCACATTCCCCCCCCCCCTCTCTCTCTGTCACATTCCCCTCTCTCTCTCTCTCTGTCACATTCCCCCCCTCTCTCTCTGTCACATTCCCCCCCTCTCTCTCTCTCTCTCTCTGTCACATTCCCCCCCCCTCTCTCTCTGTCACATTCCCCTCTCTCTCTCTCAGTCACATTCCCCCCCTCTCTCTCAGTCACATTCCCCCCCTCTCTCTCTCTCTCTCTCTCTGTCACATTCCCCCCCTCTCTCTCTCTCTCTCTCTGTCACATTCCCCCCTCTCTCTCTCTCTGTCACATTGCCCCCCTCTCTCTGTCACATTCCCCCCTCTCTCTCTGTCACATTCCCCCCCCTCTCTCTGTCACATTCCCCCTCTCTCTCTCTCTCTGTCACATTCCCCCCTCTCTCTCTGTCACATTCCCCCTCTCTCTCTCTCTCTGTCACATTCCCCCCTCTCTCTCTCTGTCACATTCCCCCTCTCTCTCTCTGTCACATTCCCCCCCTCTCTCTCTGTCACATTCCCCCCCCCTCTGTCACATTCCCCCCCCCCCTGTCACATTCCCCCCCCCCTCTGTCACATTCCCCCCCTCTCTCTCTCTCTCTGTCACATTCCCTCTCTCTCTCGCTCTCTCTCTGTCACATTCTCTCTCTCTCTCTCTCTGTCACATTCCCCCCTCTCTCTCTCTCTGTCATATTCCCCCCCTCTCTCTCACATTCCCCTCCTCTCTCTCTCTCTCTCTCTCTCTCACATTCCCCCCCTCTCTCTCTGTCACATTCCCCCCCCTCTCCGTCCCTCTCTCTCTCTGTCACATTCCCCCTCTCTCTTTCGCTCTCTCTCTCTGTCACATTCCTCCCCTCTCTCTCTGTCACATTCCCCCTCTCTCTCTCTG
This sequence comes from Chiloscyllium punctatum, assembly GCF_047496795.1. Classification (NCBI taxonomy): domain Eukaryota; kingdom Metazoa; phylum Chordata; class Chondrichthyes; order Orectolobiformes; family Hemiscylliidae; genus Chiloscyllium; species Chiloscyllium punctatum. The sequence continues at coordinate 21,628 of NW_027311133.1, read as the reverse complement.
TCACATTCCCCCTCTCTCTCTCTCTCTGTCACATTCCCCCTCTCTCTCTGTCACATTCCCTCTCTCTCTCTCTCTCTATGTCACATCCCCCCATCTCTCTCTCTCTGTCACATTCCCCCCCCCTCTCTCTCTGTCACATTCCCCCCCCCTCTCTCTCTCTCTGTCACATTCTCTCTCTCTCTCTCTCTCACATTCTCTCTCTCTCTCTCTGTCACATTCCCCCCTCTCTCTCTCTCTCTCTGTCACATTCCCCCCCTCTCTCTCTCTCTCTCTCTGTCACATTCCCCCCCTCTCTCTCTCTCTCTCTCTGTCACATTCCCCCTCTCTCTCTCTGTCACATTCCCCCCCCCTCTCTCTCTCTCTGTCACATTCCGCCCCCTCTCTCTCTCTCTCTCTCTCTGTTACATTCCCCCTCTCTCTCTCTGTCACATTCCCATCTCTCTCTCTCTCTCTCTCTCTCTCTCTCTCTCTGTCACATTCCCCTCTCTCTCTCTCTCTCTCTCTCTGTCACATTCTGCCTCCCCCCCCACCCTCGGTCACATTTCCCCTCTCTCTCTGTCACATTCTCTCTGTCTCTCTCTCTCTCTCTCTGTCACATTCCCCCCTCTCTCTCTCTCTTGCTCTCTGTCACATTCCCCCCCCTCTGTCTGTCACTTTCCCCTTCTCTCTCTCTCTGTCACATTCCCCCCCCTCTCTCTCTCTCTCTCTCTCTGTCACATTCCCCCCCTCTCTCTCTCTGTCACATTCTCTCTGTCTCTCTCTCTCTCTCTGTCACATTGTCCCTCTCTCTCTCTTGCTCTCTGTCACATTCCCCCCCCTCTGTCTGTCACTTTCCCCTTCTCTCTCTCTCTCTGTCACATTCCCCCCCTCTCTCTCTCTGTCACATTCCCCCCCTCTCTCTCTCTCGCACATTCCGCCACTCTCTCTCTCTCTCTCTGTCACATTCCCCCCCTCTCTCTCTCTGTCACATTCCCCCCCCCTCTCTCTCTCTCTCTGTCACATTCCCCCCCCTCTCTCTCTCTCTCTGTCACATTCCCCCTCTCTCTCTCTGTCACATCCCCCCCCTCTCTCCCTCTGTCACATTCCCCCCCCCCTCTCTCTCTGTGTCACATTCCCCTCTCTCTCTCTCTCTCTCTCTGTCACATTCCCCCTCTCTTTCTCTGTCTCATTCCCCCCCCCTTCTCTCTGTCACATTCCCCTCTCTCTCTGTCACATTCCCCCCCTCTCTCTGTCACATTCCCCCCCTCTCTCTCTCTGTCACATTCCCCCTCTCTCTCTCTGTCACATTCCCCCTCTCTCTCTCTGTCACATTCCCCCCCTCTCTCTCTGTCACATTCCCCCCCTCTCTCTCTCTGTCACATTCCCCCCCCCTCTCTCTCTCTGTCACATTCCCCCTCTCGCTCTCTCTCTCTCTGTCACATTCCCCCTCTCTCTCTGTCACATTCCCCTCTATCTCTCTCTCTCTCTCTGTCACATTCCCCCCTCTCTCCCTCCCTCTCTCTCTCTCTGTCACATTCCCCCCCCCTCTCCGTCCCTCTCTCTGTCACATTCCCCCTCTCTCTCTCGCTCTCTCTCTCTGTCACATTCCCCCCCTCTCTCTCTGTCACATCCCCCCCTCTCTCTCTCTCTCTCTCTGTCACATTCCCCCTCTCTCTCTCGCTCTCTCTCTCTGTCACATTCCCCTTCTCTCTCTCTCTGTCACATTCACCCCTCTCTCTCTCTGTCACATTCCCCCCCTCTCTCTCTCTCTCTGTCACTTTCCCCCCCCTCTCTCTCTCTCTGTCACTTTCCCCCCCCCTCTCTCTCTCTCTGTCACATTCCCCCCTCTCTCTCTGTCACATTCCCCCCTCTCTCTCTCTGTCACATTCCCTCTCTCTCTCTGTCACATTCCCCACCTCTCTCTCTCTGTCACATTCCCCCTCTCTCTCTCTGTCACATTCCCCCTCTCTGTCACATTCCCTCTATCTCTCTCCCTCTCTGACACATTCCCTCTTCTTCTCTCTGTCACACTCCCTCTCTCTCTCTCTCTCTCTCTCTGTCACATTCTACACCCCCCCCCTCGTTCACATTCCCTCTCTCTCTCTCTCTCTGTCACATTCTCTCTCTCTCTATGTCACATTCACCCCCCTCTCTCTCTCTGTCACATTCCCTCTCTCTCTCTCTCTCTGTTACATTCCCCCTCTCTCTCTCTGTCACATTCCCCCCCTTCTCTCTCTGTCACATTCCCTCTCTCTCTCTCTCTCTCTGTCACATTCTCTCTCTCTCTCTCTGTCACATTCTCTCTCTCTCTATGTCACATTTCCCCCTCTCTCTCTCTCTCTCTGTCACATTTCACCCCCCCTCTCTCTCTCTCTGTCACATTCCCCCCCTCTCTCTCTCTGTCACATTCCCCCCTCTCTCTCTCTGTCACATTCCCCCTCTCTCTCCGTCACATTCCCCTCTCTCTCGGTCACATTCTCTCTCTCTCTCTCTCTCTCGATAACACATCCCCCCCCCATCTCTCTCTCTGTCACATTCCCCCTCTCTCTCTCTCTGTCACATTCCCCCTCTCTCTCTCTCTCTGTCACATTCCCCCCCCCCTCTCTCTCTCTGTCACATTCCCCCCCCCTCTCTCTCTCTCTGTCACATTCCCCTCTCTCTCTCTCTCTCACATTCCCCCCTCTCTCTCTCTGTCACATTCCCCCTCTCTCTGTGTCACATTCCCCCTCTCTCTCTCACTCTCTGTCACATTCCCCCCCCCTCTCTCTCTCTCTGTCACATTCCCCCCCTCTCTCTCTCTCTCTCTGTCGCATTCTCTCTCTCTCTCAATGTCACATTCCCCTCCCCTCTCTCTCTCTGTCACATTCTCCCCCTCTCTCTCTCTGTCACATTCTGCCCCTCTCTCTCTCTGTCACATTCTGCCCCTCTCTCTCTCTGTCACATTCTCCCCCTCTCTCTCTCTGTCACATTCCCCCCCTCTCTCTCTCTGTTACATTCCTCCCTCTCTCTCTCTGTTACATTCCCCTCTCTCTGTCTGTCACATTCTCCCCCTCTCTCTCTCTGTCACATTCCCCCCCTCTCTCTCTCTGTTACATTCCTCCCTCTCTCTCTCTGTTACATTCCCCTCTCTCTCTCTGTCACATTCTCCCCCTCTCTCTCTCTGTCACATTCCCCCCCTCTCTCTCTCTGTTACATTCCTCCCTCTCTCTCTCTGTCACATTCCCCCTCTCTCTCTCTGTCACATTCCCCCTCTCTCTCTCTGTCACATTCCCCCCCCCCCGTCTGTCACATTCCCCCTCTCTCTCTCTGTCACATTCCCCCTCTCTCTCTCTGTCACATTCCCCCCCCCCCGTCTGTCACATTCCCCCTCTCTCTCTCTGTCACATTCCCCCTCTCTCTCTCTCTCTCTTTGTCACACTCCCCCCTCTCTCTCTCTCTCCCTCTGTCACATTCCCCCATCTCTCTCTCTCTGTCACATCCCCCTCTCTCTCTCTCTCTCTCTGTGTCACATTCGCCCTCTCTCTCTCTGTCACATTCTCTCTCTCTCTCTCTGTCACATTCTCTCTCTCTCTCTCTCTGTCACATTCCCCCCCTCTCTCTCTCTCTCTCTCTGTCACATTCCCCTCTCTCTCTCTCTCTCTCTCTCTGTCACATTCCCCCTCTCTCTCTGTCACATTTCCCCCCCCTCTCTCTGTCACATTCCCTCTCTCTCTCTCTCTGTCACATTCCCTCCTCTCTCTCTCTCTTTCTCTCTCTGTCACATTCCCTCTCTCTCTATCTCTCTCTGTCACATTCCCCCTCTCTCTCTCTGTCACATTCCCCCCCTCTCTCTGTCACATTCCCTCTCTCTCTCTCTGTCACATTCCCGCCTCTCTCTCTCTCTCTCTTTCTCTCTCTGTCACATTCCCCCCTCTCTCTCTCTCTCTCTCTCTCTCTCTGTCACATTCCCTCTCTCTCTCTGTTACATTCTCTCTCTCTCTCTCTCTCACTCTCTCGATGTTACATTCCCCCCCCCTCTCTCTCTCTCTCTCTCTCTGTCACACTCCCCCCTCTCTCTCTCTGTGACATTCCCTCTCTCTCTCTCTCCCTCTGTCACATTCCCCCCCCTCTCTCTGTCACATTCCCCCCCTCTCTCTCTCTCTCTGTCACATTCCCCCCCCCTCTCTCTCTCTCTCTGTCACATTCCCCCCCCCTCTCTCTCTCTCTCTGTCACATTCCCCCCCCTCTCTCTCTCTGTCACATTCCCCCTCCCTCTCTCTCTCTGTCACACTCCCCCCTCTCTCTCTCTGTGACATTCCCTCTCTCTCTCTCTCCCTCTGTCACATTCCCCCCCTCTCTCTGTCACATTCCCCCCCTCTCTCTCTCTCTCTGTGTCACATTCCCCCCCCCCTCTCTCTCTCTCTGTCACATTCCCCCCCCCCTCTCTCTCTCTCTGTCACATTCCCCCCCCTCTCTCTCTCTGTCACATTCCCCCTCCCTCTCTCTCTCTGTCACATTCCCCCTCCCTCTCTCTCTGTCACATTCCCCCTCTCTCTCTCTCTGTCACATTCCCCCTCTCTCTCTCTCTGTCACATTCCCCCTCTCTCTCTCTCTGTCACATCCCCCCCCCCCCCCACCTCTCTCTCTCTCTCTCTGTCACATTCTGCCTCCCACCCACCTCCCTCGGTCACATTCCCCCTCTCTCTCTGTCACATTCTCTCTCTCTCTCTCTCTCTCTCTCTCTCTCTCGATGTTACATTCCCCCACTCTCTCTCTCTCTGTCACATTCCCCCCTCTCTCTCTCCCTCTGTCACATTCCCCCTCTCTCTCTCTGTCACATTCCCCCTCTCTCTCTCTCTCTGTTACATTCCCCCTCTCTCTCTCTCTCTGTCACATTCTCTCTCTCTCTCTCTCTCTCTCTCTGTCACATTCCCCCCTCTCTCTCTCTCTCTCTCTCTCTCTCTGTCACATTCCCCCCTCTCTCTCTCTCTCTCTGTCACATTCCCCCTCTCTCTCTCTGTCACATTCCCCTCTCTCTCTGTCACATTCCCCCCCTCTCTCTCTGTCACATTCGCCCTCTCTCTCTCTCTCTCTCTGTCACATTCCCCCTCTCTCTCTCTGTGTCACATTCGCCCTCTCTCTCTCTCTCTCTCTCTCTCTGTCTCTGTCACATTCCCCTCTCTCTCTCTGTCACATTCCCCTCTCTCTCTCTCTCTCTCTCTGTCACATTCCCCCTCTCTCTCTCTCTGTGTCACATTCCCCCTCTCTCTCTCTGTCACATTCCCCCTCTCTCTCTCTGTCACATTCCCCCCCCTCTCTCTCTCTGTCACATTCCCCCTCCCTCTCTCTCTCTCTCTCTGTTACATTCCTCTCTCTCTCTCTCTCCCTCTGTCACATTCCCCCTCTCTCTCTCTGTCACATCCCCCCATCTCTCTCTCTGTCACATCCCCCTCTCTCTCTCTCTCTCTGTCACATTCCCCCTCTCTCTCTCTCTGTCACATTCCCCCTCTCTCTCTCTCTGTCACATTCCCCCCCCCCTCTCACTCTCTGTCACATTCTCTCTCTCTCTCTCTGTCACATTCCCCCCCTCTCTCTCTCTCTCTCTCTCTCTGTCACATTCTCTCTCTCTCTCTCTCTGTCACATTCTCTCTCTCTCTCTCTCTCTCTGTCACATTCCCCACTCTCTCTCTCTGTGTCACATTCGCCCTCTCTCTCTCTCTGTCACATTCCCCCCCCTCTCTCTCTCTCTCTGTCACATTCTCTCTCTCTCTCTGTCACATTCTCTCTCTCTCTCTCTCTCTCTCTCTGTCACATTCCCCCCTCTCTCTCTGTCTCTCTGTCTCTGTCACATTCCCTCTCTCTCTCTGTCTCTCTCTGTCACATTCCCCCTCTCTCTCTCTGTCACATTCCCCCCCCCTCTCTCTGTCACATTCCCTCTCTCTCTCTCTGTCACATTCCCTTCTCTCTCTCTGTCTCTTTCTCTCTCTGTCACATTCTCTCTCTCTCTCTCTCTCACTCTCACTCTCTCTCTCTCTGTCACATTCCCTCTCTCTCTATCTCTCTCTGTCACATTCCCCCTCTCTCTATCTCTCTCTGTCACATTCCCCCTCTCTCTCTCTGTCACATTCCCCCCCTCTCTCTGTCACATTCCCTCCTCTCTCTCTCTCTCTCTCTCTCGGTCACATTCCCCCTCTCTCTCTGTTACATTCTCTCTCTCTCTCTCTCTCACTCTCTCGATGTTACATTCCCCCCCCTCTCTCTCTCTCTCTCTGTCACACTCCCCCCTCTCTCTCTGTCACATTCCCTCTCTCTCTCTCTCCCTCTGTCACATTCCCCCCTCTCTCTGTCACATTCCCCCCCTCTCTCTCTCTCTGTGTCACATTCCCCCCCCCTCTCTCTCTGTCACATTACCCCTCCCTCTCTCTCTGTTACATTCCCCCTCTCTCTCTCTGTCACACTCCCCCCCTCTCTCTCTCTCTGTCACATTCTCTCTCTCTCTCTGTCACATTCTCTCTCTCTCTCTCTCTCTCTCTGTTTCATTCCCCCCCTCTCTCTGTCACATTCCCCCCCCTCTCTCTCTGTGTCACATTCCCCCCCCCTCTCTCTCTGTGTCACATTCCCCCTCCCTCTCTCTCTGTTACATTCCACCTCTCTCTCTCTGTCACATTCCCCCCCTCTCTCTCTCTGTCACATTCCCCCCTCTCTCTCTCTCTCTCTCTCTGTCACATTCTCTCTCTCTCTCTGTCACATTCTCTCTCTCTCTCTCTCTCTGTCACATTCCCCCCTCTCTCTCTCTGTGTCACATTCCCCCTCTCTCTCTCTCTGACACATTCCCCCCCTCTCTCTCTCTGTCACATTCCCCCCCTCTCTCTCTCTCTGTCACATTCCCCCCCCTCTCTCTCTCTCTGTGTCACATTCCCCCCCCCTCTCTCTCTGTCACATTCCCCCTCCCTCTCTCTGTCACATTCCCTCTCTCTCTCTCTCCCTCTGTCACATTCCCCCCCTCTCTCTCTCTCCCTCTGTCACATTCCCCCCCTCTCTCTCTCTGTCACATTCCCCCTCTCTCTCTCTCTCTCTCTCTGTCACATTCTCTCTCTCTCTCTGTCACATTCTCTCTCTCTCTCTCTCTCTCTCTGTTTCATTCCCCCCCTCTCTCTGTCACATTCCCCCTCTCTCTCTCTCTCTCTCTCTGTCACATTCTCTCTCTCTCTCTGTCACATTCTCTCTCTCTCTCTCTCTCTCTCTCTGTCACATTCCCCCCTCTCTCCCTCTCTGTGTCACATTCCCCCTCTCTCTCTCTGTCACATTCACCCCCCCTCTCTCTCTCTGTCACATTCCCCCCCTCTCTCTCTGTCACATTCCCCCCCTCTCTCTCTCTCTCTGTCACATTCCCCCCCTCTCTCTCTGTCACATTCCCCCCTCTCTCTCTCTGTCACATTCCCCCCCTCTCTCTCTCTGTCACATTCCCCCCCCACTCTCTCTCTCTCTCTGTCACATTCCCCTCTCTCTCTGTCACATTCCCCCCCTCTCTCTCTGGCACATTCCCCCCCTCTCTCTCTCTCTCTCTCTCACATTCCCCCTCTCTCTCTCTCTCTCTGTCACATTCCCTCTCTCTCTCGCTCTCTCTCTCTGTCACATTCTCCCACTCTTTCTCTCTGTCACATTCCCCCTCTCTCTCTCTGTCACATTCCCCCCTCTCTCTCTCTCTCTCTCTCTCTGTCACATTCCCCCCTCTCTCTCTCTCTCTCTGTCACATTCCCCACTCTCTCTCTCTCTGTCACATTCCCCCCTCTCTCTCTCTCTCTCTCTGTCACATTCTCTCTCTCTCTCTCTCTCTCTCTGTCACATTCCCCCCCCTCTCTCTCCCTCTCTCTGTCTCTGTCACATTCCCCTCTCTCTCTCTGTCACATTCCCCCCTCTCTCTCTCTCTCTCTGTCACATTCTCTCTCTCTCTCTCTCTCTGTCACATTCCCCCCCCTCTCTCTCCCTCTCTCTGTCTCTGTCACATTCCCCTCTCTCTCTCTGTCACATTCCCATCTCTCTCTCTCTCTCTGTCACATTCCCCTCTCTCTCTCTCTCTCTCTCTCTCTCTGTCACATTCCCCTCTCTCTCTCTCTCTCTCTCTGTCACATTCCCCTCTCTCTCTCTCTCTCTCTCTGTCACATTCCCCTCTCTCTCTCTCTCTCTCTGTCACATTCCCCTCTCTCTCTCTCTCTCTCTCTCTCTCTCTGTCACATTCCCCCTCTCTCTGTCACATTCCCTCCTCTCTCTCTTTCTCTCTCTGTCACATTCCCTCTCTCTCTCTCTGTCACATTCCCTCCTCTCTCTCTGTCTCTTTCTCTCTCTGACACATTCCCTCTCTCTCTCGGTCACATTCCCCCTCTCTCTCTGTCACATTCTCTCTCTCTCTCTCTCTCTCTCTCTGTCACATTCCCTCTCTCTCTCTCTGTCACATTCCCCCCCTCTCTCTCTCTCTCTTTCTCTCTCTGTCACATTCCCTCTCTCTCTCTCTCTCTCTCTCTCTCCGGTCACATTCCCCCTCTCTCTCTGTTACATTCTCTCTCTCTCTCTCTCACTCTCTCGATGTTACATTCCCCCCCCTCTCTCTCTCTCTCTCTGTCACACTCCCCCCTCTCTCTCTCTGTCACATCCCTCTCTCTCTCTCTCCCTCTGTTACATTCCCCCTCTCTCTCTGTCACATTCCCCCCCTCTCTCTCTCTCTGTGTCACAGTCCCCCCCCCCTCTCTCTCTGTCACATTCCCCCTCCCTCTCTCTCTGTTACATTCTCCCTCTCTCTCTCTGTCACACTCCCCCCCTCTCTCTCTGTCACATTCCCCTCTCTCTCTCTCTCCCTCTGTCACATTCCCCCCTCTCTCTCTATGTCACATTCCCCCCCCCTCTCTCTCTGTTACATTCCCCCTCTCTCTCTCTGTCACATTCCCCCCCTCTCTCTCTCTCTGTCACATTCCCCCCTCTCTCTCTCTCTCTCTCTCTGTCACATTCTCTCTCTCTCTCTGTCACATTCTCTCTCTCTCTCTCTCTCTGTTTCATTCCCCCCCCTCTCTCTGTCACATTCCCCCCCTCTCTCTCTCTGTGTCACATTCCCCCCCTCTCTCTCTCTGTCACATTCCCCCCCCTCTCTCTCTCTGTGTCACATTCCCCCCCTCTCTCTCTCTGTGTCACATTCCCCCCCCTCTCTCTCTCTCTCTGTCACATTCCCCCCCTCTCTCTCTCTCTCTGTGTCACATTCCCCCCTCTCTCTCTCTCTGTCACATTCCCCCCCCCTCTCTCTCTGTCACATTCCCCCCTCTCTCTCTGTGTCACATTCCCCCCCCCTCTCTCTCTGTCACATTCTCTCTCTCTCTCTCTGTCACATTCCCCCCCCTCTCTCTGTCACATTCCCCCCCTCTCTCTCTCTCTGTCACATTCCCCCTCCTCTCTCTCTGTGTCACATTCCCCCCCCTCTCTCTCTCTGTCACATTCCCCCTCTCTCTCTCTGTCACATTCCCCCCCCCTCTCTCTCTGTCACATTGCCCCCTCTCTCTCTGTGTCACATTCCCCCCCCCCTCTCTCTCTGTCACATTCTCTCTCTCTCTCTCTGTCACATTCCCCCCCCTCTCTCTCTCTCTGTCACATTCCCCCCCTCTCTCTCTCTGTGTCACATTCCCCCCCCTCTCTCTCTCTGTCACATTCCCCTCTCTCTCTCTCTGTCACATTCCCCCCCCCCTCTCTCTGTCACATTCCCCCCCCCCCTCTCTCTGTCTGTCACATTCCCCCCCCCTCTCTCTCTCTGTCACATTCCCCCCTCTCTCTCTCTGTCACATTCCCCCCCTCTCTCTCTCTCTCTCTCTGTCACATTCCCCCCCCCCCTCTCTCTCTGTCACATTCCCCCCCCTCTCTCTCTCTCTGTCACATTCCCCCCCCCCTCTCTCTCTCTCTCTCTGCCCCCCCCTCTCTCTCTCTCACATTCCCCCCCTCTCTCTCTGTCACATTCCCCCCCTCTCTCTCTCTCTCTCTGTCACATTCCCTCTCTCTCTCGCTCTCTCTGTCACATTCCCTCTCTCTCTCGCTCTCTCTCTCTGTCACATTCTCCCACTCTCTCTCTCTGTCACATTCCCCCCTCTCTCTCTCTCTCTCTGTCACATTCTCCCACTTTCTCTCTCTGTCACATTCCATTCTCTCTCTCTCTGTGTCACATTCCCCCTCTCTCTCTCTGTCATATTCCCCCCCCTCTCTCTCTCTCTCTCTCACATTCCCCTCCTCTCTCTCTCTCTCTCACATTCCCCCCCTCTCTCTCTGTCACATTCCCCCCCCTCTCCGTCCCTCTCTCTCTCTGTCACATTCCCCCTCTCTCTCTCGCTCTCTCTCTCTGTCACATTCCCCCCCTCTCTCTCTCTCTCTCTCTCTGTCACATTCCCCCCCTCTCTCTCTGTCACATTCCCCCTCTCTCTCTCTGTCACATTCCCTCTCTCTCTCTCTCTCTCTCTCTCTGTCACATTCCCCCCTCTCTCTCTGTCACATTCCCTCTCTCTCATTCTCTCTCTGTCACATTCCCCCCCCCCCTCTCTGTCACATTCCCCCCCTCTCTCTCTCTCTCTCCGTCACATTCTCTCTCTCTCTCTCACTCTCTCTCTCTGTCACATTCCCCCCCTCTCTCTCTGTCACATTCCCCCCTCCCTCTCTCTCTCTCTCTCTGTCACATTCCCCCCCCCCTCTCTCTCTGTCACATTCCCCCCCTCTCTCTCTCTCTCTCTGTCACATTCTCTCTCTCTCTCTCTCACATTCTCTCTCTCTCTCTCTCTCTCTCTCTGTCACATTCCCCCCCTCTCTCTCTCTCTCTCTCTCTCTGTCACATTCCCCCCCCTCTCTCTCTCTCTCTGTCACATTCCCCCCCCCTCTCTCTCTCTCTCTCTGTCACATTCCCCCCCTCTCTCTCTCTATCTCTCTCTCTCTCTCTCTCACATTCTCTCTCTCTCTCTCTCTCTCACATTCTCTCTCTCTCTCTCTGTCACATTCCTGCCCCCACTCTCTCTCTGTCACATTCTCTCTCTCTCTCTCTCTCTCTCTCTGTTTCATTCCCCCCCTCTCTCTGTCACATTCCCCCCCTCTCTCTCTCTCTGTGTCACATTCCCCCCCCCCTCTCTCTCTGTCACATTACCCCTCCCTCTCTCTCTGTTACATTCCCCCTCTCTCTCTCTGTCACACTCCCCCCCCTCTCTCTCTGTCACATTCTCTCTCTCTCTCTGTCACATTCTCTCTCTCTCTCTCTCTCTCTCTCTCTCTGTTTCATTCCCCCCCTCTCTCTGTCACATTCCCCCCCCTCTCTCTCTGTGTCACATTCCCCCTCCCTCTCTCTCTGTTACATTCCACCTCTCTCTCTCTGTCACATTCCCCCCCTCTCTCTCTCTGTCACATTCCCCCCTCTCTCTCTCTCTCTCTCTCTCTGTCACATTCTCTCTCTCTCTCTGTCACATTCTCTCTCTCTCTCTCTCTCTCTCTCTCTGTCACATTCCCCCCTCTCTCTCTCTGTGTCACATTCCCCCTCTCTCTCTCTCTGTCACATTCCCCCCCTCTCTCTCTGTCACATTCCCCCCCTCTCTCTCTCTCTCTCTCTGTCACATTCCTCTCTCTCTCTCTCTCCCTCTGTCACATTCCCCCTCTCTCTCTCTG
>NW_027311133.1:0-7500 GCF_047496795.1 Chiloscyllium punctatum | reverse complement strand
CACATTCCCCCCTCTCTCTCTCTCTCTCTCTGTCACATTCTCTCTCTCTCTCTCTCTCTCTCTGTCACATTCCCCCCCCTCTCTCTCCCTCTCTCTGTCTCTGTCAACATTCCCCTCTCTCTCTCTGTCACATTCCCCCCTCTCTCTCTCTCTCTCTGTCACATTCTCTCTCTCTCTCTCTCTCTCTGTCACATTCCCCCCCCTCTCTCTCCCTCTCTCTGTCTCTGTCACATTCCCCTCTCTCTCTCTGTCACATTCCCATCTCTCTCTCTCTCTCTGTCACATTCCCCTCTCTCTCTCTCTCTCTCTCTCTCTCTGTCACATTCCCCTCTCTCTCCTCTCTCTCTCTCTGTCACATTCCCCTCTCTCTCTCTCTCTCTCTGTCACATTCCCCTCTCTCTCTCTCTCTCTCTCTGTCACATTCCCCTCTCTCTCTCTCTCTCTCTCTCTGTCACATTCCCCCCTCTCTCTGTCACATTCCCTCCTCTCTCTCTTTCTCTTCTCTGTCACATCCCTCTCTCTCTCTCTCTCTCTCTGTCACATTCCCTCCTCTCTCTCTGTCTCTTTCTCTCTCTGACACATTCCCTCTCTCTCTCGGTCACATTCCCCCTCTCTCTCTGTCACATTCTCTCCTCTCTCTCTCTCTCTCTCTGTCACATTCCCCTCTCTCTCTCTCTGTCACATTCCCCCCTCTCTCTGTCACATTCCCTCTCTCTCTCTCTCTCTGTCACATTCCCTCCTCTCTCTCTCTCTCTTTCTCTCTCTGTCACATTCCTCTCTCTCTCTCTCTCTCTCTCGGTCAATTCCCCCTCTCTCTCTGTTACATTCTCTCTCTCTCTCTCTCACTCTCTCGATGTTAGATTCCCCCCTCTCTCTCTCTCTCTCTCTCTGTCACACTCCCCCCTCTCTCTCTCTGTCACATTCCCTCTCTCTCTCTCTCCCTCCCTCTGTTACATTCCCCCTCTCTCTCTGTCACATTCCCCCCCCTCTCTCTCTCTCTGTGTCACATTCCCCCCCCCTCTCTCTCTGTCCATTCCCCTCCTCTCTCTGTCACATTCCCCCCTCTCTCTCTCTCTCTGTCACATTCCCCCCTCTCTCTCTCTCTCTCTCTCTGTCACATTCTCTCTCTCTCTCTGTCACATTCCCCTCTCTCTCTCTCTCTGTCTCATTCCCCCCTCTCTCTCTCTCTGTCACATTCCCCCCCTCTCTCTCTCTGTGTCACATTCCCCCTCCTCTCTCTCTCTGTCACATTCTCCCTCTCTCTCTCTGTCACAATCCCCCTCTCTCTCTCTCTGTCACATTCCCCCCTCTCTCTCTCTCTGTCACATTCCCTCCACTCTCTCTCTCTCTGTCACATTCTCTCCTCTCTCTCTCTTCTCTCTCTGTCACATTCCCCTCTCTCTCTCTCTCTCTCTTGTGTCACATTCCCCCCTCTCTCTCTCTCTGTCACATTCCCCCCCCCCTCTCTCTCTGTCACATTCCCCCTCTCTCTCTGTGTCACATTCCCCCCCCCTCTCTCTCTGTCACATTCTCTCTCTCTCTCTCTGTCACATTCCCCCCCCTCTGCCTCTCTCTCTCTGTCACATTCCCCCCCCTCTGCCCTCTCTCTGTCACATTCCCCCCCTCTCTCTCTCTCTGTCACATTCCCCCTCCCTCTCTCTCTGTGTCACATTCCCCCCCCTCTCTCTCTCTGTCACATTCCCCTCTCTCTCTCTCTGTCACATTCCCCCCCCCCCTCTCTCTCTGTCACATTCTCTCTCTCTCTCTCTGTCACATTCCCCCCCTCTCTCTCTCTGTCACATTCCCCCCTCTCTCTCTCTGTCACATTCCCCCCCCTCTCTCTCTCTCTCTCTCTGTCACATTCCCCCCCCCCTCTCTCTCTCTGTCACATTCCCCCCCCTCTCTCTCTCTCTGTCACATTCCCCCCCCCTCTCTCTCTCTCTCTGCCCCCCCTCTCTCTCTCTCACATTCCCCCCCTCTCTCTCTGTCACATTCCCCCCTCTCTCTCTCTCTCTGTCACATTCCCTCTCTCTCTCGCTCTCTCTCTCTGTCACATTCTCCCACTCTCTCTCTCTGTCACATTCCCCCCCCTCTCTCTCTCTCTCTGTCACATTCTCCCACTTTCTCTCTCTGTCACATTCCATTCTCTCTCTCTCTGTGTCACATTCCCCCTCTCTCTCTCTGTCATATTCCCCCCCTCTCTCTCTCTCTCTCTCACATTCCCCTCCTCTCTCTCTCTCTCTCACATTCCCCCCCTCTCTCTCTGTCACATTCCCCCCCCCTCTCCGTCCCTCTCTCTCTCTGTCACATTCCCCCTCTCTCTCTCGCTCTCTCTCTCTGTCACATTCCCCCCCTCTCTCTCTCTCTCTCTCTGTCACATTCCCCCCCTCTCTCTCTGTCACATTCCCCCTCTCTCTCTCTGTCACATTCCCCCTCTCTCTCTCTGTCTCTCTCTCTGTCACATTCCCCCTCTCTCTCTGTCACATTCCCTCTCTCTCATTCTCTCTCTGTCACATTCCCCCCTCTCTCTCTCTCTCTCTGTCACATTCTCTCTCTCTCTCTCTCTCTCTCTCTGTCACATTCCCCCCCTCTCTCTCTCTCTCTGTCACATTCCCCCCCCTCTCTCTCTGTCACATTCCCCCCCCTCTCTCTCTCTCTCTCTCTGTCACATTCTCTCTCTCTCTCTCCTCACATTCTCTCTCTCTCTCTCTCTCTCTCTCTGTCACATTCCCCCCCTCTCTCTCTCTCTCTCTCTCTCTGTCACATTCCCCCCCCCTCTCTCTCTCTCTCTCTCTCTCTGTCACATTCCCCCCCCCCTCTCTCTCTCTCTCTCTCTCTCTCTCTATCTCTCTCTCTCTCTCTCTCACATTCTCTCTCTCTCTCTCTCTCTCACATTCTCTCTCTCTCTCTCTGTCACATTCCTGCCCCCACTCTCTCTCTGTCACATTCTCTCTCTCTCTCTGTCACATTCTCTCTCTCTCTCTCTCTCTCTCTCTCTCTCTCTCTGTTTCATTCCCCCCTCTCTCTGTCACATTCCCCCCCTCTCTCTCTCTCTGTGTCACATTCCCCCCCCCCCCTCTCTCTCTGTCACATTACCCCTCCCTCTCTCTCTGTTACATTCCCCCTCTCTCTCTCTGTCACACTCCCCCCTCTCTCTCTCTCTGTCACATTCTCTCTCTCTCTCTGTCACATTCTCTCTCTCTCTCTCTCTCTCTCTCTCTCTCTGTTTCATTCCCCCCCTCTCTCTGTCACATTCCCCCCCCTCTCTCTCTGTGTCACATTCCCCCCCCTCTCTCTCTCTCTGTCACATTCCCCCCCTCTCTCTCTCTCTGTCACATTCCCCCTCCCTCTCTCTCTGTGTCACATTCCCCCTCCCTCTCTCTCTGTGTCACATTCCCCCCCCCTCTCTCTCTCTGTCACATTCCCCTCTCTCTCTCTCTGTCACATTCCCCCCCCCTCTCTCTCTGTCACATTGCCCCTCTCTCTCTGTGTCACATTCCCCCCCCCTCTCTCTCTGTCACATTCTCTCTCTCTCTCTCTGTCACATTCCCCCCCCTCTCTCTCTCTCTGTCACATTCCCCCCCTCTCTCTCTCTGTGTCACATTCCCCCCCCCTCTCTCTCTCTGTCACATTCCCCTCTCTCTCTCTCTGTCACATTCCCCCCCCCCTCTCTCTGTCACATTCCCCCCCTCTCTCTCTCTGTCACATTCCCCCCCCTCTCTCTCTCTGTCACATTCCCCCCTCTCTCTCTCTGTCACATTCCCCCCCTCTCTCTCTCTCTCTCTCTGTCACATTCCCCCCCCCCTCTCTCTCTGTCACATTCCCCCCCCTCTCTCTCTCTCTGTCACATTCCCCCCCCCCCTCTCTCTCTCTCTCTCTGCCCCCCCTCTCTCTCTCTCACATTCCCCCCCTCTCTCTCTGTCACATTCCCCCCTCTCTCTCTCTCTCTCTGTCACATTCCCTCTCTCTCTCGCTCTCTCTCTCTGTCACATTCTCCCACTCTCTCTCTCTGTCACATTCCCCCCTCTCTCTCTCTCTCTCTGTCACATTCTCCCACTTTCTCTCTCTGTCACATTCCATTCTCTCTCTCTCTGTGTCACATTCCCCCTCTCTCTCTCTGTCATATTCCCCCCCTCTCTCTCTCTCTCTCTCACATTCCCCTCCTCTCTCTCTCTCTCTCACATTCCCCCCCTCTCTCTCTGTCACATTCCCCCCCCTCTCCGTCCCTCTCTCTCTCTGTCACATTCCCCCTCTCTCTCTCGCTCTCTCTCTCTGTCACATTCCCCCCTCTCTCTCTCTCTCTCTCTCTGTCACATTCCCCCCCTCTCTCTCTGTCACATTCCCCCTCTCTCTCTCTGTCACATTCCCTCTCTCTCTCTCTCTCTGTCACATTCCCCCTCTCTCTCTGTCACATTCCCTCTCTCTCATTCTCTCTCTGTCACATTCCCCCCCCCCTCTCTGTCACATTCCCCCCTCTCTCTCTCTCTCTCCGTCACATTCTCTCTCTCTCTCTCACTCTCTCTCTCTGTCACATTCCCCCCCTCTCTCTCTGTCACATTCCCCCCTCCCTCTCTCTCTCTCTCTCTGTCACATTCCCCCCCCCTCTCTCTCTGTCACATTCCCCCCCTCTCTCTCTCTCTCTCTGTCACATTCTCTCTCTCTCTCTCTCACATTCTCTCTCTCTCTCTCTCTCTCTCTGTCACATTCCCCCCCTCTCTCTCTCTCTCTCTCTCTCTGTCACATTCCCCCCCCTCTCTCTCTCTCTCTGTCACATTCCCCCCCCCCTCTCTCTCTCTCTCTCTCTGTCACATTCCCCCCCTCTCTCTCTCTATCTCTCTCTCTCTCTCTCTCACATTCTCTCTCTCTCTCTCTCTCTCACATTCTCTCTCTCTCTCTCTGTCACATTCCTGCCCCCACTCTCTCTCTGTCACATTCTCTCTCTCTCTCTCTCTCTCTCTCTCTCTGTTTCATTCCCCCCCTCTCTCTGTCACATTCCCCCCCTCTCTCTCTCTCTGTGTCACATTCCCCCCCCCCTCTCTCTCTGTCACATTACCCCTCCCTCTCTCTCTGTTACATTCCCCCTCTCTCTCTCTGTCACACTCCCCCCCCTCTCTCTCTCTGTCACATTCTCTCTCTCTCTCTGTCACATTCTCTCTCTCTCTCTCTCTCTCTCTCTGTTTCATTCCCCCCCTCTCTCTGTCACATTCCCCCCCCTCTCTCTCTGTGTCACATTCCCCCTCCCTCTCTCTCTGTTACATTCCACCTCTCTCTCTCTGTCACATTCCCCCCCTCTCTCTCTCTGTCACATTCCCCCCTCTCTCTCTCTCTCTCTCTCTCTGTCACATTCTCTCTCTCTCTCTGTCACATTCTCTCTCTCTCTCTCTCTCTCTCTCTGTCACATTCCCCCCCTCTCTCTCTCTGTGTCACATTCCCCCTCTCTCTCTCTCTGTCACATTCCCCCCCTCTCTCTCTGTCACATTCCCCCCCTCTCTCTCTCTCTCTGTCACATTCCCCCCCTCTCTCTCTCTCTCTGTGTCACATTCCCCCCCCCTCTCTCTCTGTCACATTCCCCCTCCCTCTCTCTGTCACATTCCCTCTCTCTCTCTCTCCCTCTGTCACATTCCCCCTCTCTCTCTCTGTCACATTCCCCCCTCTCTCTCTCTCTCTCTCTCTGTCACATTCTCTCTCTCTCTCTGTCACATTCTCTCTCTCTCTCTCTCTCTCTCTCTCTGTTTCATTCCCCCCCTCTCTCTGTCACATTCCCCCTCTCTCTCTCTCTCTCTCTGTCACATTCTCTCTCTCTCTCTGTCACATTCTCTCTCTCTCTCTCTCTCTCTGTCACATTCCCCCCTCTCTCCCTCTCTGTGTCACATTCCCCCTCTCTCTCTCTGTCACATTCCCCCCCTCTCTCTCTGTCACATTCCCCCCCTCTCTCTCTCTCTCTCTCTGTCACATTCCCCCCCTCTCTCTCTGTCACATTCCCCCTCTCTCTCTCTGTCACATTCCCCCTCCCTCTCTCTCTCTCTCTCTCTGTTACATTCCTCTCTCTCTCTCTCTCCCTCTGTCACATTCCCCCTCTCTCTCTCTGTCACATCCCCCCATCTCTCTCTCTGTCACATCCCCCTCTCTCTCTCTCTCTCTGTCACATTCCCCCTCTCTCTCTCTCTGTCACATTCCCCCTCTCTCTCTCTCTGTCACATTCCCCCTCTCTCTCTCTCTCTGTCACATTCCCCTCTCTCTCTCTCTGTCACATTCCCCCTCTCTCTCTCTCTCTCTCTCTGTCACATTCCCCCCCCCCTCTCACTCTCTGTCACATTCTCTCTCTCTCTCTCTCTCTCTCTCTGTCACATTCCCCCCCTCTCTCTCTCTCTCTCTCTGTCACATTCCGCCCTCTCTCTCTCTCTCTGTCACATTCCCCCCCCTCTCTCTCTCTCTCTGTCACATTCCCCCCCTCTCTCTCTCTCTCTGTCACATTCTCTCTCTCTCTCTCTCTGTCACATTCTCTCTCTCTCTCTCTCTGTCACATTCTCTCTCTCTCTCTCTCTCTGTCACATTCCCCACTCTCTCTCTCTGTGTCACATTCGCCCTCTCTCTCTCTCTCTCTCTCTGTCACATTCCCCCCCCCCTCTCTCTCTCTCTGTCACATTCTCTCTCTCTCTCTCTCTGTCACATTCTCTCTCTCTCTCTCTCTCTCTCTGTCACATTCCCCCCCTCTCTCTCTCTCTCTCTCTCTGTCTCTGTCACATTCCCTCTCTCTCTCTGTCTCTCTCTGTCACATTCCCCCTCTCTCTCTCTGTCACATTCCCCCCCCCTCTCTCTGTCACATTCCCTCTCTCTCTCTCTGTCACATTCCTTCTCTCTCTCTGTCTCTTTCTCTCTCTGTCACATTCTCTCTCTCTCTCTCTCTCACTCTCACTCTCTCTCTCTCTGTCACATTCCCTCTCTCTCTATCTCTCTCTGTCACATTCCCCCTCTCTCTATCTCTCTCTGTCACATTCCCCCTCTCTCTCTCTGTCACATTCCCCCCCTCTCTCTGTCACATTCCCTCCTCTCTCTCTCTCTCTTCTCTCTCTGTCACATTCCCTCTCTCTCTCTCTCTCTCTCTCTCTCTCTGTCACATTCCCCCCTCTCTCTCTGTTACATTCTCTCTCTCTCTCTCTCTCACTCTCTCGATGTTACATTCCCCCCCCTCTCTCTCTCTCTCTCTGTCACACTCCCCCCTCTCTCTCTGTCACATTCCCCCCCCTCTCTCTCTGTCACATTCCCCCTCCCTCTCTCTGTCACATTCCCTCACTCTCTCTCTCCCTCTGTCACATTCCCCCTCTCTCTCTCTGTCACATTCCCCCTCTCTCTCTCTCTCTCTCTCTGTGTCACATTCTCTCTCTCTCTCTGTCACATCTCTCTCTCTCTCTCTCTCTGTTTCATTCCCCCCCTCTCTCTGTCACATTCCCCCTCTCTCTCTCTCTCTCTCTCTGTGTCACATTCTCTCTCTCTCTCTGT
>NW_027311132.1:0-34989 GCF_047496795.1 Chiloscyllium punctatum | reverse complement strand
CTGACCCCCACTCTCTCCATCCCCCACTCTCTGTCCCTCTCTTTCTGACTCCATCTCTTTCCCCCACCCGTACCCCTCTCTCTGTCCCCCACTCTCTTTCCCCTCTCTTTGTCCCCCTCTCTCTGCCCCCGTCACTCTGTCCCCCACTGGCTGCCCCCATCTCTCTCTGCTCCTTCTCTCTCTGTCCCACTCTCTCTCTGCCCCGCTCCCTCTCTGTCCCCCCTTTCTCTGTTCCCCCCACTCTCTGTCCCCTTCTCTCTCTGTCCCCTTCTCTCTCTGTCCCCATCTCTTTGTGACCCCCTCTATCTCCTCCTCTCTCTGCCCCCTCTATCTTGCCCCTCTCTGTCTCTTCCCCATCTCTCTCTGCCCCCTTCACTCTGTCCCCCTCTGTCTGCCCCAACTCTCTCTGCCCCGCTCACTCTCTGTCCCGCTCTCTCTCTCCCGTTCTCTCTCTCTGTCCTCCCTTTCTCTGTGGCCCCTCTGTCTGTCCCCCCTCTCTGTCCCACCCACTCTCTGGCCCCCCTCTCTCTCTCCCGCTCTCTCTGTCCCCCCTATCTGTTCCCCGCCCCTGTCCCTCCGGTCGCCCCCACTCTCTGTCACCCTCTCTGTACACTTCTCTGCCCCTACTCTGTCCCCCCTCTCTCTGTCCCCTCTCTCTCTGTCCCCCACTATCTCCACCACTCTCTGTGCCCTTCTCTCTGCCCCCTCCCTCTGACCCCCTCTACCTCCCCCTCTTTTTGTCCCCCTCTTTTTGTCCCACGCTCTCTGTCTCTCTATATCTCCCCCAATCTCTGTACCACTCTCTCTGTTCCCCTCTCTCTGACCCCACACTCTCTGAGCCCCTCTCTCTGTGCCTCTCTCTCTGTGCCCCACTCTCTGTGCCCCTCTCTCTCTCCCCCTCCCTCTGACCCCTCGACCTCTCCCTCTTTTTGTCCCTCTCTTTTTGTCCTCCTCTCTCTGTCCCTCTATATCTCCCCCATTCTCTCTACCCCCTTTCTGTACCTCTCTCTGTCCCGCTCTCTCTGTCCCCCACTCTCTCTGAGCTCCTCTCTCTGAGCCCCTCTCTCTGTGTCCCTCTCTCTTCCCCCCCTCTCTGCCCTCTCTCTCTCTTTCACCAACTCTCTCCATCCCCGCTCTCTCTGACACCCCCCCCTCTCTGCCCCCCTCGCTCCGTCGCCCTCGCTCCGTCGCCCTCGCTCTGTCGCCCTCGCTCTGTCACCCTCTCTCTGACCCCTCTATCTCTCCCCCGGTCTCTGCCGCCCCTCTCTGTCGCCCTGTCACTGCTCCGTCTATCTCTGCCCCTCTCTCTCTCTGACACCCTCCTTCTCTCTGTACCCCACTCTCACCATCCCCCCGCTCTCTGTCCCCCTCTCTCTGACTCCCTCTCTTTCCCCCACCCGTACTCTCTGTCCCCTCTCTCTCTTCCCCTCTCTCTCTGTCCTCCCTCTCTTTGTCCCCCTCTCTCTGTCCCACCTCACTCTGTCCCCCCTCTATCTGTCCTCCTCTCTCTGTCCCCCCCCCACTCTCTCCCCCTCTCTCAGCCCCTTCTCTCTGTCCCCACTCTCTGTCGCCCCTCTCTCTGTCTCTCTCTCTCTGTCCCTCTCTCTCTGTCCCCCTCTGTCTGTCCCCCTTTCTCTTTCCTCCCTCTCTCTGTCCCCCACTCTCTGTCCCCCTCTCTCTGACCACCTCTCTCTGTCCCCCACTCCCTGTTACCCCTCACTCTGACCCCATTCTCTCTGTCCCCCTCTCTCTGTCCCTCTCTCTCTCCCCTCGTCTCTCTGTTCCTCTCTCTCTGTCCATCTCTCTCTTCCTCTCTCTCTGTCCCAATCTGTCTTCCCCCCTCTATGTCCCACTCTCTCTTTCCCCCTCTCTCTCTGTCCCCCTCTCTCTGTCCCCTTTCTCTCTGTCCCCTCTCTCTCGAACCCCTCTCTCTGTCCCCCTTCTCTATGTCCCCCTCTCTCTGTCCTCCACTCTCTGTCCCTCTCACCCTGTCCCCCCTTCTCTCTGTCCCCCTCTCTTTGTCCCCCTCTCTCTGTCCCCCTCTCTCTCTGTCCCCCCTGTCTCTATCCCCCTCTCTCACCCCCACTCTGTACCCCTCTCTGTGTCCCACACTTTCAGTCCCCCACTCTCTGTCCCGCAAACTCTGTCCACCTCTCTCTGCCCCTCTCTCTCTCTGGCCCCCTCTCTCTTTGTACGACCTCTCTCTGTCCATCTCTCTCTGTCCCCCACTCTCTCTGTCCCCTCTCTCTCCCCCACACTGTACCCCTCTCTCTGTCCCCCACTTTCTGTCCCACACACTCTGCCTCCCACTCTCTGTGCGCCTGTATCCGCCCTCTCTCTGACCCCCTCTATATCCGCCTTTTCCATCCCCATCTCTCTGTCCCCCTGTATCTCCCCATCACTCTGCGCCCCTCGCTCTGCGCCCCTCTCTCTGCCCCCTTTGTCTGTGCCACTTTCTCTGTGCCCCTCTCTCTGTGCGCCTCTCTCTGTCCACCTCTCTCTGACCCCCTCTACCTCCCACTTTTACTGTCCACCTCTCTCTGTCCCCTTCTCTCTCTGTCCCCCCGTCTCTGTCCCCCTCTATCACCCCTCTCTGTCCCCCCTCGCTCTGTCCCCCGGTCCCACTTTCTCAGTCCGCCCCCCTCTCTGTCCGCCCTCTATCTGTCCCTCTCTCTCTGTTCCCCTCTCTCTGTCCCCCCTCTCTCTGTCCCCCCCCCCCCTCTGTTCCTCTCTCTCTGTCCCCTATCTCGGTCCCCCCTTCTCTTTCCACCCCTCTCTCTGTCCCCCTCTCTCTGCTTCCCCTCTCTCTGTCCCCTCTCTCTGTTCCCTCTCTCTCTATCCCCTCTCTCTGTCCCCTCTCTCTCTCTGTCCCCCTCTCTCTCTCCCCCTCTCTCTGTCACCTCTCTCTCTCTGTCCTCCCTCTCTCTGTCTCCCTCTCTGTCCCCCTTCTCTGTCCCCCTCTCTCTACCCCCCTCTCTCTGCCCCCTCTATCTGTCCCCTCTCTGTCTGTCTCCCTGTCTCTCTGTCCAGCTCTCTTTGTCCCCCTCTCTGTCCCCAATCTCTCCATCCCCTCACTCTCTGACCACCTCTCTCACCCCAACTCCGTACCCCTCTCTCAGTCTCCCTCTCTCTGCCCCTCCTCTCTCTTTCCCCCACACTCTGTCCCCCCACTCTCTGCCCTCCATCTCTCTGCCCCCCCTCTCTCTGTCCCCCTCTCTCTGTCCCCCTCTCTCTCTGTCCCCCTCTCTCTCTGTACCCCTCTCTCTGTTCCCCCTCTCTCTCTGTCCCCCTCTCTCTCTGTCCCCCTCTCTCTGTCCCCGTCTCTCTCTGCCCCTCCTCTCTCTGTCCCCGTCTCTCTCTGACCCCCTCTCTCTCCCACCCGCCTCCCTTTATACCCCCACTTTGTCCCCCTCTCTCTCTCCCCCTCTCTCTCTGTCCCGCTCTCCCTCCCACCCGCCTCTCTCTGACCCGCTCTCTCTCGCACCCGCCTCTCTCTCTGTCCCCCTCTCTGTCGCTCTCTCTCTCTGCTCCTCTCTCTCTGTCCCACCTCTCTCTTCCCCCTCTCTCTGTCCTCCACTCTCTGTCCTCCACACTCTGTCCCCCAATCTCTGGCCCCTCTCTCTGTCCTCCTCTCTCTGTCACCCTCTATCGCCCCCTCTCTCTGACCCCCTCTACCTCTGAGTTTTTCTGTCCCCCTCTCTCTATCCCCCTCTCTCTATCCCCCTCTCTCTATTCCCCTCTCTCTGTCCCCCTCTGTCTGACCCACTCTCTGTCCCCCTCTCTCATCCACCCGTCTCCTTCTATCCCCCCGCTTTGTCCCCATCTCTCTCTGTCACTCTCTCGCTCTGTCCCACGCAATCTCCCATCCGCCTCTCTCTGACCCCCTCTAACTCCAAACCGCCTGTCTCTCTGTCCCTCTCTCTCTGTGCACCCCTCTCTCTCTGTCCCGTGCTCTCTCCCACCCGCCTCTCTCTGACACCTTCTCTCTGCCCTCGTCTATCTCGCCCTCTCTCTGTCCCTCTCTCTCTGTCCCTCTCTCTCTGTCCCCCTACCTCTGCCCCCCTCTCTGCCCCTCTCTCTCTGTCCCCCTCTCTCTCTGTCCCCCTCTCTCTCTGTCCCCCTCTCTCTCTGTCCCCCCTCTCTCTGTCCCCCTCTCTCTGTCACCCACTCTTTCTGTCCCCTCTCTCTCTGTCCCCCACTCTCTCCATCCCACCACTCTCTGAGTCCCCCTCTCATCCTCACTCTGTACCCCTCTCTCTGTCCTCCACTCTCTGTCCTCCACTCTCTGTCCCCCACTCTCTGACCCGCTCCAAATCCGAATTTTTCTGTCCCCCTCTCTGTGACCCCCTCTATCACCCGCGCTCTCTGCACCCCTCTCTGTCTGTGCCCCTTTTTCTGTGCCCCTTTCTTTGTGCCCTTTCTCTGTCCCCCTCTCTCTATCCCGCTCTCTCTGTCCACCCCTGTCTGACCCACTCTCTGTCCCCCTCTCTCTCCCATCCATCTCCTTCTAATCCCCCTCTTTGTCCCCATCTCTCTCTGTCACCCTCTCTCTCTGTCCCGCGCTCTCTCCAACCCGGCTCTCTCTGACCCTCCTCTCTCTGACCCCTCTATCTCGCCCTCTCTCTGTCCCCCTCTCTCTGTCCCCCTCTCTCTGTCCCCCTCTCACTGCCCCCCCTCTGTCTACCTCTCTCTTAGACCCCTCACTCTGTCACACTTTCTCTGTCCCCCTCTCTCTGTGTCCCGCGCTCTCTCCCACCCGCCTCTCTCTGCCCCCCCTCTGTCCCCCTCTGTCTCGCCCTCTCTCTGTCCCCCTCTCGCTGTCCCTCTATCTCTGCCCCCCTCTCTCTGCCCCTCTCTCTCTGTCCCCCTGTCTCTCTGTCCCCCTCTCTCTCTGTCCCCATCTCTTTCGGTCCCCCTCTCTCTCTGTCCCCCTCTCTCTGTCCCACACTCTCTCTGTCTCCCAATCTCTCCATCCCCCCACTCTCTGAGTCCCTCTCTCACCCCCACTCTGTACCCCTCTCTCTGTCCTCCACTCTCTGTCCCCCACTCTCTGTCCTCCACTCTGTGTCCCCCTCGATCTCCCCCTCCCTCTGACCCCCTCTACCGCCGACTTTTTCTGTCCCCGTCTCTGTGACCCCCTCTATCGCCCGCTCTCTCTGCGCCCCTCTCTCTGTGCCCGTTTCCCTGTGCCCCTTTCTCTGTGCACCTCTCTCTTTCCCCCTCTCTCTGACCCCCTCTATCTCCCTCTTTTTCTGTCCCGCTCTCTCTGACCCACTCTATCTCTCCACTCTCTGCGTCCCTCTCTCTGTCCCCCTCTCTCTCACCCACACTACCTGCCCCTCTTTCTGTCGCCCTCACTCTGTCTCCCCCTCTTTCTGTCCCCACTCTCTGTCGCCCTCTCTCTGCCCCCTCTCTGCAACCGTCTCTCAGTCCCCCTCTCTTTCTCTGCCCGCCTCTATTTGTCCACCCTCCCGGTCACCCCGCTCTCTGTCCCGCCTTCCCCCTTCCTCCCTCTGTCCCAGTCTCTCTGTCCCTCTCTCTCTGACCCACTTTCCTCTCTCTGTCCCCCTCTCTCTGTCCCCCCTGTCTCTGTACTCCCTCTGTCCCCCCACTCTCTGTCCCCTCTCTCACTCTGTCCCCCTCTATCACCCCTCTCTCTGTCCCACACTCTCAGTCCCCCTCTCTCTGCCCTCTCACTCTGTCCCTCTCTGTCTGTCCCTCTCTCTGTCCCCCGCTCTCTCACCCACACTACCTGCCCCTCTTCCTGTCGCCCTCTCTCTGCCCGCATCTCTCTGCCCACCTCTCTCTGCCCCCCTCTCAATCTGTCCCCCTCTCTCTGTCCCCCTCTATCTTCCCCACTCTGCCCCTCTCTCTGTCCCCCTCTCTCTGACCCTCTCTACCTCCGGCAATCTCTGGGCCCCCCCTCTGTCCCTCTCTTTCTGACCCCCACTATCTCCCCCTCTCTCTTTCCCCCTCTCTCTGACCCCCTCTCCCTCACCCTCTCCCTGTCCGCCTCTCTCTGTCCCCCCTCTCTCTTTTCCCCTCTATCTCTGCCCACCTCTCTGTCCCCTCTCTCTCTGTCCCCTCTCTCTCTGTCCCCCTCTCGCTGTCCCTCTCTCTCTGTCCCACTCTCTCTGTCCACCTCTCTCTCTGTCCTCCCTCTCTCTGCCCCCCCCCCTCTCTCTGCCCCACTCTCGGTGCCCCCTCACTCTGTCCCTCCCTCTCTCTGTCCCCCTCTCTCTGTCCCCCTCTATCTTCCCCACTCTGCTCCTCTCTCTCTGTGCCCCTGTATCTCCCCCACTCCCTGTACCCATCTCTCTTTCACCCTCTCTATTACCTCTCTCTCTGTCCCCCTCTCTCTGTCCCCCTCTCTCTCTTTCCCCCTCTCTCTCTCCTCTCTCTCTCTCCCACTCTCTCTCTGTCCCCCTCTATCACCCCTCTCTCTGTCCCCCACTTTCTGTTCCTCACTCTCTGTCCACCTCTCTCTTCTCCCTCTCTCTGTCCCCTCTCTCTGTCCCCCCTCTCACTGTCCACCTCCTGTCCCTCTGTCTCTGTCCCACCCACTCTCTGTCCCATCCTCTCTCTGTCCCTCTATCTCTGTCCCCCCTTACTCTGTCCCCCTCAATCTCTTTCCCTCTCTCTCTGTCCCTCGCTCTCTGTCCTCCTCTCTCTGTCCCCCCTTCTCTGTCCCCCTTCTCTCTTTCCCCCCCACTCTCTGTCCTCCCTCTCTCTGTCCCCTCTCTCTGCCTCCTATCTCTCTATCCCCTCTCTTCTCTTTCACGTCTCTCTCTGTCCCCCTCTCTCTGTCCCACTTTCTCTGTCCCCCTCGCTCTCTGTTCTCCCTCTCTCTGTCCACCTCTCTCTGTGCCCGCTCTCTGTCCCACCTCTATCTGTCCCCTCTCTCTCTGTCCCCCTCTCTCTCTCACCCCCTCTCTCTGCCTCCCTCGCTCTGTCCCCCTCTATCTGTCACCATCTCTCTGACCTTCTCTGCCCCCCTCCGTCTGTCCCACATACCTCTGTCCCCCCTCTCTCTTTCCGCCTCATTCTGTACCCCTTCGCTCTGACCCCCCTTTCTCTGTCCTTCTAACTCTGTCGCCCTCTTTCTACCCACTCTTTGTCCCCCGCTCTCTGACCCCTTTCTCTGTCCCCCTCGCTCTCTGTCCTCCCTCTCTCTGTACACCTCTCTCTGTCCCCCCTCTCTGTCCCGCCTCGATCTGTCCCCTCTCTCTGTCCCCCCTCTCTCTCTCACCCCCTCTCTCTGCCTCCCTCGCTCTGTCCCCCTCTCTCTGTCACCATCTCTCTGACCCTTCTCTGTCCCCCTCCGTCTGTCCCGCATCCCTTTGTCCCCCCTCTCACTTTCCGCTTCACTCTGTACCCCTTCGCTCTGACCCCCCTTTCTCTGTCCTTTTAAATCTGTCGCCCTCTTTCTACCCACTCTTTGTCACCGTCTCTCTGTTCCCCCTCCCACTGTCCCCCTCTTTCTGCCCCCTCTCTCTGTCGCCCTCTCTCTGCCCCCTCTCTGTCACCATCTCTCAGTCCCCCTCTCTTTCTCTGCCCCGTCTATCTGTTCGCCCTCTCCCTGTCCCCACTCTCTGTCCTGCCTCTCTCTGTGCACCCTCTCTGTACCCCCGCTCTCTGTCCCCCGTTCCTATATCTGTCCCACTCTCTCTGTCCCCGTCTCTCTGACCCCCCTTCCTCTCTCTGTCCCCCGTCTCTCTGTAGCTCCCCGTCCCTCCACTCTCTCTGTCCCCTCTCACTGACCCCTCTCTCTCTGTCCCCTCTCTCACTCTGTTCCCCTCTATCACCGCGCTCTCTGTCCCCCACTCTCTGTCCCTCTCTCTCTCTGCCCTCCTCACTCTGTCGCTCTCTGTCTGTCCCTCTCTGTATGTCCCTCCCTCTCTGTTCCCCTTTCTCTGTCCCCCCTCTCTCTCTCTGTCCCCCTCTCTCTGATCCCCCTCTCTCTGTGTACACCTCTCTCTGTCCCCGTCTCTCTGTACCCCTCTCTTTCCCACCCGCCGCTCTCTGACGCTCGCTCTCTGTCCCCCTCTGTCTGTCCCCTTCTCTCTGTCCCCCACACTCTCCCACCCGCCTCTCTCTCACCCCCACTCTCTGCCCCCCTCTGTCTGTCGCCCTCTCTCTGCTCCCCCTCTCTCCCATCCGCCTCCTTCTATCCCCCCTCTTTGGCCCCCTCTCTCTCTCTTTCCCACTCTCTCTGTCCCCCTCTCACTCTGTCCCCCTCTTTCTCTGTCCCGCTCTCTCTCTGCCCCCCTCACTCTTTCCCCCTCTCTGTCCCCCTCTCTCGGACACCCCCTTCCTCTCTCTGTCCCCCTCTCTCTGTCGCCCCATTTTTCTGTACCTCCCCGCCCCCCGTCCCCTATCTCTGACCCCTCTCTCTCTGTCCCACTCTCTCACCCCCACTCTGTACCCCTCTCTCTCTGTCCCACCTCTCTGTCCCCCACTCTCTGTCCCCCACTCTCTGTCCTTCACACTCTGTCCAACTCTATCTGACCCCCTCTCTCTGTCCGTCTCTGTCTGTCCCCCTCTCTCTGTGCCCCCCTCTCTCTGTCCCCCCATCTCTCTGACCCCTCTCTCTCTGACACCTCACTTTGTCCCACTCTCTCTGCCCCTCTCTCTCTCTCCCCTCTCTGTCCCCCTCTATCTCCCCCACTATCTGTGCCCCTCTCTCTCCATCCCTCTGACCCCCTCTAACTCCCCCATTTTCTGTCCGCCTCTCTCTGACCCCCTCTATTTCCTCCACTCTCTGGGCCCCTCTCTCTTTCCCCCTCTCTATGACCCCCACTACCTGCCCCTCTGTCTGTCGCCCTCTCTCTGCCCCCTCTCACTGCCCCCTCACTCTCCCCCCCTCACTCTGTCCCGCTCACTCTGTCCCCCCTCTGTCTGCCCCGTCTCTTTGTCCCCCTCTCTCTCTGTCCCCCTATCTCGGTCCCGCGCTCTCCCCCACCCGTCTCTCTCTGACCCTCTCTCTCTGTCCCCCGCTATCTCGCCTTGTCTCTGTCCACCTCTCTCTGTCCCCCCCTCTCTCTTGTTCCCCTCTCTCTCTGTCCCCCCTCTCTCTCTCCCTCTCTCTCTGTCCCTCTCACTCTGTCCAACTCACTCTGCCACTCTCTCTCTGCCCACCTCTCCCTCCCACCTCCCTGTCTCTTTCTCCATCTCTCTGTTACCCCCTCTCTTTCCCCCCTCTCTCTGCCCCCCCTGCCCTCCCCTCTTTGTCCCCCTCTCTACCCCCCTCTCTCTGCCCCCCTCTGCCCCCTGTATTTGTCCCCCTCTCTCTCTTTCCCCCTCACTCTCTCCCACTTTCTCTGCCCCTCTCTCTCTGTCCCCTCTCTCTGACCCCCTCTCTCTCCCCATCTCTCTGACCCTCTCTCTTTGTCCCCTCTCTCTCTGTCCCCTCTCTCTCTGTCCCTCCTCTCTCTGTCCCCCACAATCTGCTGCACCCTCTGTGCCCCTCTATCTCTGTCCTCCTCTCTCTCTGTCCCACTCTCTCTGTCCCCATCTCTCTGACCACCTCTATTTCCCCTCTCTCTGTCCTCTCTTTCTGTCACCCTCTCTCTGCCCTTCTCTCTCTGTCCCCCCTCCGTCCCGCCTCTATCAGCCCTCTCTCTCTCTGTCCCCCTCTCCGTGACCCCCTCTCTCTCTTCCCCCTTCTCTGTCCCCCTCTCCCACCCCCACTCTGTACCCCTCTCTCTGTCCCACACTCTCTGTCCCCCACTCTCTATCCCCCAAACTCTGTCCCCCTCTCTCTCTGCCCCTCTCTCTCTGTCCCCTCTCTCTCTGACCCCAACTCTCTCTAACCCCCCACTCTCTGTCCCCCTCTATCCCCCCTCTCTCTGACCCCCTCTACCTCCGCCTTTTCCGTCACCCTCTCTCTGACCCCCTCTAACTCCCCCTCTCTCTGCGCCCCCCTCTCTGCACTCCTATCTCTGCCCCACTTTCTCTGTGCCTCTTTCTCTGTGCCCCTCTCTCTGTGCCACTCTCTCTGTCCCCCTCTCTCTGACCCCGTCTACCTCCCACTTTTTCTGTCCCCCTCTCTCTGACACCCTCTATCTCCACCACTCTGTGCCCCTCTCTCTGTCCCCCACTGTCAGTCCCCCACTCTCAGTCGCCCACTCTCAGTCTCCCCACTCTGTCCTCCCTCTCTCTTTCTCCCGCTCTCTTCCCCCTCTCTCTGTCCCCCTCTCTCTGCCCCCCCGCACTCTCCTCCCTTTCTGTCCCCTCTCTCTCTGTCCCCCTCTACCTCCCCCACTCTCAGTGCCCCCTCTCTGTCCCCCTCTCTCTGACCCCCTCTACCTCCCCTCTCACGGTCCCCCTCTCTCTGACCACCTCTATCTCCCACACTCTCTGTCCTCTCTTTCTGTCACCCTCTCTCTGCCCTCCTCTCTCTGTCCCCCCTCTCTGTCCCGCCTCTATCTGTCCCCCCTCTCTCTCTCCCCCCTCTCTCTGACCCCTGTATCTCCTCCACTCGCTGGCCCTCTCTCAGTTCACCTCTCTCTCTCAACCTCTCTCTCTGCCTCTCTCTCTCTTCCCCCCTCTCTCTGTCCCCCTCTCTCTGTCACCCTCTGTCTGCCACTTCTCTGTCCCCCCTCCGTCTGTCCCCCTTCCGTCTGACCCACCTCCCTCTGTCCCCACTCTTTCTGTCCCACCCCTCTCTCCCCCCCTTTCACTCGCTATCTCTCTCTCCCCCTCTCTCTCTCCCCTTCTCTCTGACCCCCTTTCTCTGTCCCTCTAACACTGTCACCCTCTCTCTACCCGCTCACTGTCACCGTCTCCCAGTCCCCCTCTCTCTCTCTGTCCCCCTCTCTCTGATCCCCCTCTCTCTGTGTACACCTCTCTCTGTCCCCGTCTCTCTGTACCCCTCTCTTTCCCACCCGCCGCTCTCTGACGCTCGCTCTCTGTCCCCCTCTGTCTGTCCCCTTCTCTCTGTCCCCCACACTCTCCCACCCGCCTCTCTCTCACCCCCACTCTCTGCCCCCCTCTGCCTGTCGCCCTCTCTCTGCCCCCTCTCTCTGACCCCTGTATCTCCTCCACTCGCTGGCCCTCTCTCAGTTCACCTCTCTCTCTCACCCTCTCTCTCTGCCTCTCTCTCTCTGCCCTTCTCTCTCTGTCCCCCTCTCTCTGTCACCCTCTGTCTGCCACTTCTCTGTCCCCCCTCCGTCTGTCCCCCTTCCGTCTGACCCACCTCCCTCTGTCCCCACTCTTTCTGTCCCACCACTCTCTCCCCCCTTTCACTCGCTATCTCTCTCTCCCCCTCTCTCTCCCCTTCTCTCTGACCCCCTTTCTCTGTCCCTCTAACACTGTCACCCTCTCTCTACCCCCTCACTGTCACCGTCTCCCAGTCGCCCTCTCTCTCTCTGTCCCCCTCTCTCTGATCCCCCTCTCTCTGTGTACACCTCTCTCTGTCCCCGTCTCTCTGTACCCCTCTCTTTCCCACCCGCCGCTCTCTGACGCTCGCTCTCTGTCCCCCTCTGTCTGTCCCCTTCTCTCTGTCCCCCACACTCTCCCACCCGCCTCTCTCTCACCCCCACTCTCTGCCCCCCTCTGCCTGTCGCCCTCTCTCTGCCCCCTCTCTCTCCCATCCGCCTCCTTCTATCCCCCCTCTTTGGCCCCCTCTCTCTCTCTGTCCCACTCTCTCTGTCCCCCTCTCACTCTGTCCCCCTCTTTCTCTGTCCCGCTCTCTCTCTGTCCCCCTCACTCTTTCCCCCTCTCTGTCCCCCTCTCTCGGACACCCCCTTCCTCTCTCTGTCCCCCTCTCTCTGTCGCCCCATTTTTCTGTACCCCCCCGCCCCCCGTCCCCTATCTCTGACCCCTCTCTCTCTGTCCCACTCTCTCACCCCCACTCTGTACCCCCCTCTCTCTGTCCCACCTCTCTGTCCCCCACTCTCTGTCCCCCACTCTCTGTCCTTCACACTCTGTCCAACTCTATCTGACCCCCTCTCTCTGTCCGTCTCTGTCTGTCCCCCTCTCTCTGTGCCCCCCTCTCTCTGTCCCCCCATCTCTCTGACCCCTCTCTCTCTGACACCTCACTCTGTCCCACTCTCTCTGCCCCTCTCTCTCTCTCCCCTCTCTGTCCCCCTCTATCTCCCCTACTATCTGTGCCCCTCTCTCTGGGCTTCTCTGTCTCCATCCCTCTGACCCCCTCTAACTCCCCCATTTTCTGTCCGCCTCTCTCTGACACCCTCTATCTCCCCCACTCTGTGCCCCTCTCTCTGTCCCACACTCTCTGTCCCCCACTCTCTATCCCCCAAACTCTGTCCCCCTCTCTCTCTGCCCCTCTCTCTCTGTCCCCACTCTCTCTGTCCCCAACTCTCTCTAACCCCCCACTCTCTGTCCCCCTCTATCCCCCCTCTCTCTGACCCCCTCTACCTCCGCCTTTTCCGTCACCCTCTCTCTGACCCCCTCTAACTCCCCCTCTCTCTGCGCCCCCCTCTCTGCACTCCTATCTCTGCCCCACTTTCTCTGTGCCTCTTTCTCTGTGCCCCTCTCTCTGTGCCACTCTCTCTGTCCACCTCTCTCTGACCCCGTCTACCTCCCACTTTTTCTGTCCCCCTCTCTCTGACACCCTCTATCTCCCCCACTCTGTGCCCCTCTCTCTGTCCCCCACTGTCAGTCCCCCACTCTCAGTCGCCCACTCTCTGTCTCCCCACTCTGTCCTCCCTCTCTCTTTCTCCCGCTCTCTTCCCCCTCTCTTTGTCCCTTCTCTCTCTGCCCCCCCCCGCACTCTCCTCCCTTTCTGTCCCCTCTCTCTCTGTCCCCCTCTACCTCCCCCACTCTCAGTGCCCCTCTCTCTGTCCCTCTCTCTCTGACCCCCTCTACCTCCCCTCTCACGGTCCCCCTCTCTCTGACCACCTCTATCTCCCACACTCTCTGTCCTCTCTTTCTGTCACCCCTCTCTCTGCCCTCCTCTCTCTGTCCCCCCTCTCTGTCCCGCCTCTATCTGTCCCCCCCCTCTCTCTGCCCCCTCTTTCTGACCCCTGTATCTCCTCTACTCGCTGTCCCCTCTCTCAGTTCACCTCTCTCTCTCACCCTCTCTCTCTGCCTCTCTCTCTCTGCCCCCCTCTCTCTGCCCCCCTCTCTCTGTCACCCTCTGTCTGCCACTTCTCTGTCCCCCCTCCGTCTGTCCCCCTTCCGTCTGACCCACCTCCCTCTGTCCCCACTCTTTCTGTCCCACCCCTCTCTCCCCCCTTTCACTCGCTATCTCTCTCTCCCCCTCTCTCTCTCCCCTTCTCTCTGACCCCCTTTCTCTGTCCCTCTAATACTGTCACCCTCTCTCTACCCCCTCACTGTCACCGTCTCCCAGTCCCCCTCTCTCTCTCAGCCCATCCCTATCTGTTCCCCCTCTCTCAGTCCCCCCTCTCTGTCCTGCTTCTATCCGTCCAACCTCTCTGTCCCCCCACTCTCTGAACCCCTTGCTCTCTCTGTCCCCCTCTCTCTGACCCCCTTCCTCTCTCTGTCCCCCTCTCTCTGTCCCCCCTCTCTATGTACCACCCTCTGTCCCCCCCCACTCTGTCCCCTCTCTCACTCTGTCCCCCTCTATCACCCCTCTCCCTGTACCTCACACTCTGCCCCCCTCTCTCTGAACCCCTCTCTCTGACCCTCTCTGTCTGTCCCTCTCTCTCTTTGCCCCCCCCCTCTGTTCCCCTCTCTCTGTCCCCCTCTCTCATTGTCCCCCTCTCTCACCCCTGCTCTCTGTCCCCCTCTGTCTGTCCCCTTCTCTCTGTCCGCCTCTCGCTCCCACCCTCCCCTCTCTCACTCCCGCTCTCTGCCACCCTCTTTTATTCGCCCTCTCTCTGCCCCGCTCTGTCTCCCATCCGCCTCCCTCTATCCACTTTTGGCCCCCTCTCTCTCACTGTCCACCCTCTCTCTGTCCCGCGCTCTCTCCCACCCGCCTCTCTCTGACCCCCTCGCTCTCCCACCCGCCTCCCTCTCTGTCCCCTCTTTCTGTCCCCTCTCTCTCTACCTCTCACTCTGTCCCACCCTCTCTCTCCCCTCTCTGCCCCCCTCCCTGTCGCCCTCACTTTCTGTCCCCACCCTCTGTCCCCCACTCTATCTGTTCCCCACTCTCTCTGTACCCAACTATCTCCAACCCCCCACTCTCAGACCCCCTCTCTCACGGCACCCTATACACCTCTCTCTGTCCCCCACTCTCTGACCCCCTCTTCTCAACCCAATCTGTACCACTCTATCTGTCCCCCTCTCTCTCTGGCCCCCTCTCTCTCCCACCCGCCTCTCTCTCACCCCCGCTCTCTGTCCCCCTCTGTCTGTCCCCTTCTCTCTGTCCGCCTCTCTCTCGCACCCTCCCCTCTCTCACTCTCGCTCTCTGCCACCCTCTTTTATTCACCCTCTCTCTGCCCCGCTCTCTCTCCCATCCGCCCCCCTCTATCGCCTTTTGGCCCCCTCTCTCTCACTGTCCACCCTCTCTCTGTCCCGCGCTCTCTCGCACCCGCCTCTCTCTGACCCCCTCTCTCTCCCACCCGCCTCCCTCCCTGTCCCCTCTTTCTGTCCCCTCTCTCTCTGAATCTCACTCTGTCCCCCCCTCTCTCTCTCTCTCCCCTCTCTGCCCCCCTCCCTGTCGCCCTCACTTTCTGTCCCCCCCCTCTCTGGCCCCCACTCTCTCTGTTCCCCACTCTCTCTGTCCCCCACTATCTCCATCCCCCCACTCTCTGACCCCCTCTCTCACCCCACTCTGTACACCTCTCTCTGTCCCCCACTCTCTGTCCCCCTCTCTCTGAACCAGATACTTGTCCCTCTTTCTGTCGCACTCTCTTTGCCCCCTTTCTCTTTCTCCCTCTATCTGTTCCCGCTTCTCTCTGCCCTCCTCTTTCTGCCCCCCTTCTGCCCCCACTCTCTGTCCCACTCTCTCTGCCCCTCTCTCTGTCTCCTCTCTGTCCCCGTCTATCTCCCCCACTCTCCGTGCACGTCTCTCTGTCGCCCTCTCCCTATACCCCCTCTCCCTCCCACCCACCTCTATCTTTTCCCCTCTCTCTGTTCCCCTCTCTCTGCCCTCCTCTCTGTCATCCTCTCTCTGTGCCCTTCTCTCTGTCCCCCTCTCTCTCTGTCCCCCTCTCTCTCTGTCACCCCACTCTCTGTCACGCTCTCTCTTTCCACCTCTCTCTGTCCCCCTCTCTCTGTACCCTTCTCACTGTCCCCCTCTCTCTTTCCCCCTCTCGCTGATCCCCCTCTCTCTGTGCCCTCTCTCTCTGTCCCCCGCTCTTAATCACCCACCTCTCTCTGTCCCCCGCTCTTAATCACCCACCTCTCTCTGTCCCCTGCTCTCTGTCCCCCTCTGTCTGTCCCCCTCTGTCTGTCCCCCTCTCTCTGTCCCGCGCTCTCTCCCACCCGCCTCTCTCTGACCCCATCTCTCTCCCACCCGCTTCCCTCTCTGTCCCCTCTTTCTGTCCCCTCTCTCTCTGCCCTCACTCTGTCCCCGCCTCTCTCTCTCCCCTCTCTGCCGCCCTCCCTGTCGCCCTCACTTTCTGTCCCCCCTCTCTGTCCACCACTCTCTCTGTTCCCCACTCTTTCTGTCCCCCACTATCTCCATCCCCCCACTCTCTGACCCCTCTCTCACCCCACTCTGCACACCTCTCTCTGTCCCCCTCTCTCTCTGACCCCCTCTCTCTCCCACCCGCCTCCCTCTCTGTCCGCTCTTTGTGTCCCCTCTCTCTGCCACTCACTCTGACCCCCTCTCTCTCTCTCCCTTCTCTCCCCCCCCTGTCGCCCTCAATTTCTGTCCCCCCTCTCTGTCCCCCACTCTCTCTGTTCCCCACTCTCTCTCTCCCCCACTATCTCCATCCCCCCACTCTCTGTCCCCCTCTCTCACCCCACTCTGTACACCTCTCTCTGTCCCGCACTCTCTGTCCCCCTCTCTCTGAACCAGATACCTGTCCCTCTTTCTGTCACACTCTATTTGCCCCCTTTCTCTTTCTCCCTCTATCTGTTCTCGCTTCTCTCTGCCCTCCTCTTTCTGCCCCCTCTTCTGCGCCTCACTCTCTGTCCCCTTCTCTCTCTGTCCCACTCTCTCTGCCCCTCTCTCTCTATCTCCTCTCTGTCCCCGTCTATCTCCCCCACTCTCTGTGCACGTCTCCCTGTCGCACTCTCCCTATACCCCCTCTCCCTCCCACCCACCTCTATCTTTTCCCCTCTCTCTGTTCCCCCTCTCTCTGCCCCCCTCTCTGTCATCCTCTCTCTGTGCCCTTCTCTCTGTTCCCCCCTCTTTCTCTGACCTTCTCTCTCTGTCCCACTCTCTCTGTTCCTCTCTCTCTGTCCCTCCTCTCTCTGTACCCCCGTCTGTCTCCCCTCGCTCTGTCCCCAATCTCTGACCCTTCTCTCTCTGTCCCCCCCTCTCTCTGTCCCCTCTCTCACTCAGTCCCTCTCTATCACCCCTCTTTCTGTGCCCCACACTCTGTCCCCCTCTCTCTGACCCCCTCTCTCTGTCCCTCTCTGTCTGTCCCTCTCTCTCTTTGGCCACCCCTCTCTGTTCCCCTGTCTCTGTCCCCCTCTCTCTCTGTCCCCCTCTCTCTCGGTCCCCCTCTCTCTCTGTCACCCCACTCTCTGTCACGCTCTCTCTGTCCACCTCTCTCTGTACCCCTCTGTCTGTACCTTTCTCACTGTCCCCCTCTCTTTCTCACCCGCCTCTCCATGTCCCCTGCTCTCTGTCCCCCTCTGTCTGTCCCCCTCAGTCTGGCCCCGTTCTCACTGTCCCACTCTCTCTTTCCCCCTCTCTCTGATCCCCCTCTCTCTGTGCCTCTCTCTCTGTCCCCCTGTCTTTCTCACCCACCTCTCTCTGTCCCCTGTTCTCTGTCCCCCTTGGTCTGTCCCCCTCTCTCTGTCCCCCTCTCTCTCCCACCCGTCTCTCTCTCATCCCGTTCTCTGTCCCCCTCTGTCTGTCCCCTTCTCTCTGTCCCCCTCTCTCTCCCACCCGACTCTCTCTCACCCCCGCTCTCTGCCACCCTCTGCCTGTTTCCCTCTCTCTGCCCCCCTCGCTCTCCCATCCGCCTCCCTCTATCCCATTTTAGCCCCCTCTCTCTCACTGTCCCCCCTCTCTCTGTCCCCCTCTCTCTCCCACCCGACTCTCTCTCACCCTCGCTCTCTGCCACCCTCTGTCTGTCGCCCTCTCTCTGCCCGCCCCGCTATCCCATCCGCCTCCCTCTATCCCCTTTTAGTCCCCTCTCTCTCACTGTGCCCCCTCTCTCTGCCCCGCTCTCTCTCCCATCCGCCTCCCTCTATCCCCTTTTAGCCCCCTCTCTCTCATTTTCCCCCCTACTCTGTCAGGCGCGCTCTCCCACCCGCCTCTCTCTGACACACTCTCTCTCCCACCCGCCTCCCTCTCTGTCCCCCTCTTTCTGTCCCCTCTCTCTGCCCCCTCACTCTGTCCCACCTCTCTTTCTCTGTCCCCTCTCTCTCTGTCCCCCTCTATCTCCTACACATTTTGTCCCCCTCTCTCTGATGCCCTCTATTAGCCCCAATCTCTGAGCCACTCTCTCTGTCCCCCTCTCGCTGACGCCCACTACCTGTCCCTCTTTCTGTCGACCTCTCTCTGCCCCACACTCGCTCCCACCCGCTTCTCTCTTTCTCCCTCTCTCTCCCACCCGACTCTCTCTCTCCCCTTCGCTCTCTGCCACCCTCTGCCTGTTTCCCTCTCTCTGCCCCCCTCGCTCTCCCATCCGCCTCACTCTATCCCCTTTTAGCCCCCTCTCTCTCACTGTCCCCCTCTCTCTGTCCCCCTCTCTCTCCCACCCGACTCTCTCTCACCCCCGCTCTCTGCCACCCTCTGTCTGTCGCCCTCTCTCTGCCCGCCTCGCTCTCCCATCCGCCTCCCTCTATCACCTTTTAGCCCCCTCTCTCTCACTGTCCACCCCCCCGTCCCGCGCTCTCTCCCACCCGCCTCTCTTTCACCCACGCTCTCTGCCACCCTCTGTCTGTCGCCCTCTGTCTGCCCCGCTCTCTCTCCCATTCGCCTCCCTCTATCCCCTTTTAGCCCCCTCTCTCTCATTGTCCACCCTCACTCTGTCCCGCTCTCTCTCCCCCCGGACTCTCTCTCACCCCCGCTCTCTGCCACCCTCTGTCTGTCGCCCTCTCTCTGCCCCGCTCTCTCTCCCATCCGCCTCCCTCTATCCCCTTTTAGCCCCCTCTCTCTCATTTTCCCCCCTACTCTGTCCCGCGCGCTCTCCCACCCGCCTCTCTCTGACACACTCTCTCTCCCACCCGCCTCCCTCTCTGTCCCCCTCTTTCTGTCCCCTCTCTCTGCCCCCTCACTCTGTCCCCCCTCTTTTTCTCCCCTCTCTGCCCCCCTCTGTCGCCCTCACTTTATGTCCCCCCCTCTCTCTGTCCCCCACTCTCTCTGTTCCCCACTCTCTCTGTCCCCCACTGCCTCCATCCCCCCACTCTCTGACCCCCTCTCTCACCCCACTCTGTACCTATCTCTCTTTCCCCACACTCTCTGTCCCCCTCTCTCTGACCCCCGCTTCCTTCCCCTCTTTCTGTCGCCCTCTCTTTGCCCCCTCTCTCTTTCTCCGTCGATCTGTTCCCCCATCTCTCTGCCCCCCCCTCTCTGCCCTTCTCTTCTGCCCACAACTCTCTGTCCCCTTCTCTCTCTGACCCCCTCTCTCTTTCCACCTCTCTCTGCCCCTCTCTCTCTCTCCCCTCTCTGTCCCCCTCTATCTCCCCCACTCTCTGTGCACCTCTCTCTGTCGCCCTCTCCCTATCCCCCTCTCCCTCCCACCCGCCTCTATCTTTTCCCCTCTCTATGTTCCCCTCTCTCTCTCTGTTCCCCTCTCTGACCTCCTCTCTCTGTCCCACTCTCTCTTTCCCTCTTTCTCTGTCCCCTCTCTCTCTGTCCCCCTCTATCTCCTACACATTTTGTCCCCCTCTCTCTGATGCCCTCTATTAGCCCCAATCTCTGAGCCACTCTCTCTGTCCCCCTCTCGCTGACGCCCACTACCTGTCCCTCTTTCTGTCGACCTCTCTCTGCCCCACACTCGCTCCCACCCGCTTCTCTCTTTCTCCCTCTCTCTCCCACCCGACTCTCTCTCTCCCCTTCGCTCTCTGCCACCCTCTGCCTGTTTCCCTCTCTCTGCCCCCCTCGCTCTCCCATCCGCCTCCCTCTATCCCCTTTTAGCCCCCTCTCTCTCACTGTCCCCCCTCTCTCTGTCCCCCTCTCTCTCCCACCCGACTCTCTCTCACCCCCGCTCTCTGCCACCCTCTGTCTGTCGCCCTCTCTCTGCCCGCCTCGCTCTCCCATCCGCCTCCCTCTATCACCTTTTCGCCCCCTCTCTCTCACTGTCCACCCCCCCGTCCCGCGCTCTCTCCCACCCGCCTCTCTTTCACCCACGCTCTCTGCCACCCTCTGTCTGTCGCCCTCTGTCTGCCCCGCTCTCTCTCCCATTCGCCTCCCTCTATCCCCTTTTAGCCCCCTCTCTCTCATTGTCCACCTTCACTCTGTCCCGCTCTCTCTCCCCCCGGACTCTCTCTCACCCCCGCTCTCTGCCACCCTCTGTCTGTCGCCCTCTCTCTGCCCCGCTCTCTCTCCCATCCGCCTCCCTCTATCCCCTTTTAGCCCCCTCTCTCTCATTTTCCCCCCTACTCTGTCCCGCGCGCTCTCCCACCCGCCTCCCTCTCTGTCCCCCTCTTTCTGTCCCCTCTCTCTGCCCCCTCACTCTGTCCCCCCTCTTTTTCTCCCCTCTCTGCCCCCCTCTGTCGCCCTCACTTTATGTCCCCCCCTCTCTCTGTCCCCCACTCTCTCTGTTCCCCACTCTCTCTGTCCCCCACTGCCTCCATCCCCCCACTCTCTGACCCCCTCTCTCACCCCACTCTGTACCTATCTCTCTTTCCCCACACTCTCTGTCCCCCTCTCTCTGACCCCCGCTTCCTTCCCCTCTTTCTGTCGCCCTCTCTTTGCCCCCTCTCTCTTTCTCCGTCGATCTGTTCCCCCATCTCTCTGCCCCCCCTCTCTCTGCCCTTCTCTTCTGCCCACAACTCTCTGTCCCCTTCTCTCTCTGACCCCCTCTCTCTTTCCACCTCTCTCTGCCCCTCTCTCTCTCTCCCCTCTCTGTCCCCCTCTATCTCCCCCACTCTCTGTGCACCTCTCTCTGTCGCCCTCTCCCTATCCCCCCTCTCCCTCTCACCCGCCTCTATCTTTTCCCCTCTCTCTGTTCCCCTCCCTCTCTCTGTTCCCCTCTCTGACCTCCTCTCTCTGTCCCACTCTCTCTGTCCCTCTTTCTCTGTCCCCTCTCTCTCTGTCCCCCTCTATCTCCTACACATTTTGTCCCCCTCTCTCTGACGCCCTCTATTTCCCCCACTCTCTGAGCCACTCTCTCTGTCCCCCTCTCGCTGACGCCCACTACCTGTCCCTCTTTCTGTCGACCTCTCTCTGCCCCACACTCGCTCCCACCCGCTTCTCTCTTTCTCCCTCTCTCTGTTCCCCCTCTGTCAGCCCCCCTCTCTCTGTCCCCCGCCTTTCTGCCCCTTTCTCTCTGACCCCCTCTCACTCTGACCCCCTCTCTCTCTGAGCCCCTGGCTCTGTCCCACTATCTCTGCCCTCTCTCTCTGTCACCTCTCTGTCCCCGTCTATCTCCCCCACACTCTGTGCTCCTCTCTCTGTGCCCCCCTCTGTCCTCCTCTCTCTCACCCCTCTATCTCCCCCACTCTCTGTGCCCCTCCATCTATCCTCCTTCCACTGACCCCCTCTCTGTCCCCCTCTCTTTGTCCCCCTCTCTCTATCCTCCGCTATCTCCCCCTCTTTCTGTCCCAGTCTCTCTCTGACGCCCTCTACCTCCCCCTCTTCCTGTCCCCCTTTCTCTGAGCCCCTCTATCTCCCCCTTTCTCTGTCCCCCTCTCTCTGCTCCCCTCTCTCTCCCACCCGCCTCTCTCTCTGTCCCCCTCTCTCTGTCCCATCTCTCTGTGCCTCCTCACTCTTTCCACCTCTCTCTCTCCCCCCTCTGTGCCCCCGTCTGTCGCCCTCTCTCTGCCCCCTCTCTCTCTGTCCCCCACCCTCTCTGTCCCCTCTCTCTCTGTTCCCCACTCTCTCCAACACCCCACTCTCTGACCCCCTCTCTCACCCCAATCTCCACCACCCTCTCTGTCCCGCTCTCTCTCTCCCCCACTCTGTACCCTTCTCTCTGACCCCCACTCACTGTCCCCCT
The DNA here is from genome assembly GCF_047496795.1 of Chiloscyllium punctatum. Classification (NCBI taxonomy): domain Eukaryota; kingdom Metazoa; phylum Chordata; class Chondrichthyes; order Orectolobiformes; family Hemiscylliidae; genus Chiloscyllium; species Chiloscyllium punctatum. The sequence continues at coordinate 13,834 of NW_027311132.1, read as the reverse complement.
TTCTCAATCCACCTCTGTCTCCCCCTCTCTCTGACCCCCTCTCTCTGTCCCCCTCTCTCGCTCTGCCCACTCACTCTGTCCCCCTCTCTCTGTCCGCGCTCACTCTCCCCCACTCTCTGTCCTCCCTCTCTTCGCCCTCTCTCTGCCCCCTCTCTCTCTGTCCCCCACTATCTCTGTCCCCTCTCTCTCTGTCCCCCTCTCTCTCCATCCCCCCACTCTCTAACCCGGTCTCTCACCTCCCATTCTATACCCATCTCTCTGTCCCCCACTCTCTGTCCCCGACTCTCTGTCCACCAATCTCTGTCCCCCACTAGCTGACCCCCACTCTCTGTCTTCTCTCTCTCTGTCCCCACTCTCTCTGTCTCCCCTCTCTGTCCCTCTCTCTCTGTCCCCTCTCTCTCTGTCCCCCTCTCTCTGCCCCCTCTCTCTGTCCCCTCTCTGTCCCCCTCTATCTCCCCACTCTCTGTGCACGTCTCTCATTGTCGCCCACTCCCTATCCCCTCTCTCCCTCCCACCCGCCTCAATCATTTCCGCTCTCTCTGTTCCCCTCTCTCTGCCTCCCTCTCTGTCATCGTCTCTCTGTGCCCCTCTCTCTGTTGCCCTCTCTCTCTGACCCGCTCTCTCTGTCCCACTCTCTCTGCCCCTCTCTCTGTGTCCCCCCTCTCTGTGTACCCCTCTGCCCCCCTCGCTCTGTCCCCTATCTCTGACCCCTCTCTCTCTGTCCCCCCTCTCTCTGTGCCCTCTGTCACTCTGTCCCCCTCTATCACTCCTCTCTCTGTACCCCACACTCTGTCCCCCTCTCTATGACCCCCTATCTCTGTCCCCCTCTCTCTGTCCCCCACTCTCTTTGTCCCCTCTCTCTCTGTCCCCCTCTCTCTCCATACCCCCACTCTCTGACCCGGTCTCTCACCCCCCACTCTGTCCCCCACTCTCTGACCCACACTCTCTATCCTCTTTCTCTCTCTGTCCCCCCTCTGTCTGTCTCCCTTCTCTGTCCCTCTCTCTCTGTGCCCCTCTCTCTCTGTCCCCCTCTCTCTGTTCCCTCTCTTTCTGTCCATCTCTCTCTGACCCCCTCTATCTGATCCACTCTCTGTCCCACTCTCTCTGTCGCCCGCTCTATCTGACCCCTCTCTCTATCACCCGCCTCTCTCGCACCCCCGCTCTCTCCCCCCCGTCTGTCGCCCTCTCTCTGTCCCCCTCTCTCTGCGCCCTCTGTCTCCCACCCGCCTCCCTCTAACCCCCCTCTCTCTGTCCCTCTCTCCATCCCACCCGCCTCTCTCTCTGTCCCTCTCTCTCTGTCCCCCCCTCTCTCTCTCCCCCTCTCTCTGTCACCCTCTCTCTGCCCCCTCTCTCTGAGCCCATCTGTCTGACTCACTCTCTGTCCCACTCTCTCTCCCACCCGTCTCTTTCTATCCCCTCACTCTCTGACCCCCTCTCTCACCCCCACTCTGCACCCCTCTCTCTATCCTCCACTCTCCGTCCCTCACTCTCTGTCCCCCACACTCTGTCCCCGTCTCTCTGTCCTCCTCTCTCTGTCGCCCTCTATCTTCCCCTCTCTCTGACTCCCACTACCTGCGACTTTTTCTGTCCCTCTCTCTCTATCCCCCTCTCTCTGTCGCCCCTCTCTCTGTCATCCCCTCTCTGTCCCCCCCCTCTCTTTGTCCCCTCTTTCTGTCCCCCTTTGTCTGACCCACACTCTGTCCCCCTCTCTAACCCACCCGTCTCCCTCTATCCCCCCTCTTTGTCCATCCCTCTCTCTGTCCCTCTCTCGCTCTGTCCCACGCACTCCCCCACCCGCCTCTCTGTGTCCGCTCTCTCTCCCACCCGACTCTTTCTCTGTCCCCTTCTAACTGTCCCCCTATCTCTCTGTTTTTCGCTTCTCCCACCCGCCTCTCTCTGTACCTCGCTCTCTGTCCACCTCGGTCGGTCCCTCTCTCTCTGTCTCCCTCTCTCTCTGCCCCCTCACTCTGTCCCCCTCTCTCTGTCTACCCTCTCTCTCTGTCCCGCGCTCTCTCCCACCCGCCTCTCTCTGACCCCCTCTCTCTGTCCCCCCTATCTCTCCCTCTCTCTGTCCTCCTCTCTCTGTCCCCCCTATCTCTGCCCCCTCTCTCTGCCCCTCTGTCTTTGTCCCCATCTCCCTCTGTCTCCCCCTCACCGTCACCCCACTCTGTACCTCTCTCTCTGTCCCCCATTCTCTCTGTCCCCTCTCTCGCTGTCCGAAACTCTCTCCATCAGCCCACTCTCTGACCCCTTCTCTCACCCCCACTCTGTAACCCTCTCTCTTTCCCCCACGCTCTGTCCCCCTCTATCTCCCCCTCTCTCTAAACCCCTCTACCTCCGACTTTTTCTGCCCCCATCTCTGTGACCCCCTCTTTCTCCCCCTCTCTCTGCACCCCTCTCTCTGTGCCCCTCTGTTTGCGCCCCTCTCTCTGCCCCTCTCTCTGTCCTGCTCTCTCTGACCCCCTCTACCTCCCACTTTTTCTGTCCCCGACTATGTGACCCCCTCTATCTCCCCCACTCTATGCGCCCCTCTCTCTGTCACCATCTCTCTGACCCCTACTACCTGCACCTCTTTCTGTCGCCCTCTATCTTCCCCCTCTCTCTCTTCCCCCTCTCTCTCTTCCCCCTCTCTCTGTCCCCCGATCTCTCCCCCCCTCTCAGTCCCCCTCTCTCTCTCTGCCCCCCTCTCTCTCTGACCCCCTCACTCACTCCCACTCTCTCTGCCCCTCTCTCTCTGTCATCCTCTATCTCCCCCACTCTCTGTGCCCTCTCTCTGTCCCCCTCTATCTCCCCCTCTCTCTGTCGCTTCTCTCTGATCCCGCTCTCTCTGGGCTCCTCTCTCTGTCCCCCTCTCTTTCCCACCCGCCTCTCTCTCCCCCGCTCTCTGTCCCTCACTCTCTGTCCCCCTCTGCCTGTCCCTCTCTCTCTGTCTCCCTCTCTCTCTGCCCCCTCACTCTGTCCCCCTCTCTCTGTCTACCCCTCTCTCTCTGTCCCGCGCTCTCTCCCACCCGCCTCTCTCTGACCCCCTCTCTCTGTCCCCCTCTATCTCTCCCTCTCTCTGTTTCTCCTCTCTCTGTCCCCCCTATCTCTGCCCCCTCTCTCTGCCCCTCTGTCTTTGTCCCCATCTCTCTCTGTCTCCCCCTCACTCTCCCCCCACTTCTGTCCCTCTCTCTCTGTCCCCCACTCTCTCTGTCCCCTCTCTCCCTGTCCGAAACTCTCTCCATCAGCACACTCTCTGACCCCCTCTCTCACCCCCACTCTGTAACCCTCTCTCTTTCCCCCACGCTCTGTCCCCCTCTATCTCCCACTCTCTCTAAACCCCTCTACCTCCGACTTTTTCTGCCCCCATCTCTGTGACCCCCTCTTTCTCCCCCTCTCTCTGCACCCCTCTCTCTGCCCCCCTCTTTCTGATCCCCTCTCTCTCTGCCCCCTCTCTCTGTCCTCCTCTCTCTGACCCCCTCTACCTCCCGCTTTTTCTGCCCCCTCTCTCAGTCACACTCTAACTCCCCCACTCTCTCTTCCTCCCTCTCTCTGGCCATCGCTCTCTGCCCCCCTCTCTCTGGCGCCCACTCTCTCTGTGACCCTCTCTCTCTCTGTCACCCTCTCTCTCTGCCCGCTCACTCTGTCCCACTCTCTGTGCCCCTCTCTCTCTCCCCCTCTATTTCCCCCTCTCTCTGATATTCTCACTCTGTCCCCCTCTCTTTCCCACTCGCCTCTCTCTGTTCCCCGCTCTCTGTCCCCCGCTCTCTGTTCCCCTCTGACTGTCCCCAACTCTCTGTCCCCCTCTCTCTCCCACCCGCCTCTCTCTCACCCCCACTCCCTGTCCCCCTCTGTCTGTCCCCTTCTCTCTGCCCCCCTCTCTCTCCCACCCGCCTCTCCCTCATCCACGCGCTCTCCCACCCTCTGTCTGTCGCTCTCTCTCTGACCCCCCCTCTCTCCCATCCGCCTCCCCGTATCCCCTCTTTGGTCCCCCCTCTCTCTCTGTCCCCTCTCTCTCTGACACCCTCTCTCTCCCACCCGCCTCCCTCTTTGTACCCCTCTTTCTGTCCCCCTCTCTCTCTTCCCCTCACTCTGCCTCCCCTCTCTCTCTCCCCTCTCTGCCCCCCCTCTGTCGCACTCACTTTCTGTCCCCCCTCTCTCTGTCCCCCACTCTCTCTGTTCCCCACTATCACCATCCCCCACTCTCTGACCCCCTCTCTCACCCCACTCTGTACCCCTCTCTCTGTCCCTCACTCTCTGTCCCCCTCTCTCTGACCCCCGCTACCTGCCCCTCTTTCTGTCGCCCTATCTTTGCCCCCCTCTGCCTCCCACCCGCCTCTCTCTTTCTCCCTCTACATGTGCCCCCTCTTCCAGCTCCCCTCTCTCTGTCTACTTCTCTCTCTGACTACCTCTCTCTCTGACCCCCTCTCTGTGACCCCTCCCTCTCTGCCCCGTCTATCGGTCCCCCAATCTCTCCATCCCCCCACTCTCTCACTCCCTCTCTCACCCCGACACTGTACCCCTCTCTCTGTCCCCCACTCTCTGTCCCCCTCTATCTCCCACTCTCTCTGACCCCCTCTACCTCGGACTTTTTCTGTCCCCATCTGTGTGACCCCCTCTATCTCCCCCTCTCTCTGCGCCCCTCTCTCCGCGCCCCTCTGACTGCGCCCCACTCGCTGCCCCTTTCTCTGTGCCCCTTTTCTATGGCCTCTCTCTGTCCCGCTCTCTCTGACCCCCTCTACCTCCCACTTTTTCTGTCCCCAACTGTGTGACCCCCTCTATCTCCCCCACTCTATGCGCCCCTCTCTCTGTCACCATCTCTCTGACCCCTACTACCTGCCCCTCTTTCTGTCGCCCTCTATCTTCCCCCTCTCTCTGTCCCCCTCTCTCTCTCTGTCCCCCTCTCTCTCTGACCCCCTCACTCATCCCACTCTCTCTGCCCCTCTCTCTCTGTCATCCTATGTCTCCCCCACTCTCTGTGCCCCTCTCTCTCTCCCCCTCTATCTCCCCCTCTCTCTGTCGCTTCTCTCTGATACCGCTCTCTCTGGGCCCTCTCTCTGTCCCCCTCTCTTTCCCACCCCTCTCACTCTGACCCCCTCTCTCTCTGAGCCCCTGGCTCTGTCCCACTATCTCTGCCCTCTCTCTCTGTCACCTCTCTGTCCCCGTCTATCTCCCCCACACTCTGTGCTCCTCTCTCTGTGCCCCCCTCTGTCCTCCTCTCTCTCACCCCTCTATCTCCCCCACTCTCTGTGCCCCTCCATCTATCCTCCTTCCACTGACCCCCTCTCTGTCCCCCTCTCTTTGTCCCCCTCTCTCTATCCTCCGCTATCTCCCCCTCTTTCTGTCCCAGTCTCTCTCTGACGCCCTCTACCTCCCCCTCTTCCTGTCCCCCTTTCTCTGAGCCCCTCTATCTCCCCCTTTCTCTGTCCCCCTCTCTCTGCTCCCCTCTCTCTCCCACCCGCCTCTCTCTCTGTCCCCCTCTCTCTGTCCCATCTCTCTGTGCCTCCTCACTCTTTCCACCTCTCTCTCTCCCCCCTCTGTGCCCCCGTCTGTCGCCCTCTCTCTGCCCCCTCTCTCTCTGTCCCCCACCCTCTCTGTCCCCCTCTCTCTCTGTTCCCCACTCTCTCCAACACCCCACTCTCTGACCCCCTCTCTCACCCCAATCTCCACCACCCTCTCTGTCCCGCTCTCTCTCTCCCCCACTCTGTACCCTTCTCTCTGACCCCCACTCACTGTCCCCCTTTCTCAATCCACCTCTGTCTCCCCCTCTCTCTGACCCCCTCTCTCTGTCCCCCTCTCTCGCTCTGCCCACTCACTCTGTCCCCCTCTCTCTGTCCGCGCTCACTCTCCCCCACTCTCTGTCCTCCCTCTCTTCGCCCTCTCTCTGCCCCCTCTCTCTCTGTCCCCCACTATCTCTGTCCCCTCTCTCTCTGTCCCCCTCTCTCTCCATCCCCCCACTCTCTAACCCGGTCTCTCACCTCCCATTCTATACCCATCTCTCTGTCCCCCACTCTCTGTCCCCGACTCTCTGTCCACCAATCTCTGTCCCCCACTAGCTGACCCCCACTCTCTGTCTTCTCTCTCTCTGTCCCCACTCTCTCTGTCTCCCCTCTCTGTCCCTCTCTCTCTGTCCCCTCTCTCTCTGTCCCCCTCTCTCTGCCCCCTCTCTCTGTCCCCTCTCTGTCCCCCTCTATCTCCCCACTCTCTGTGCACGTCTCTCATTGTCGCCCACTCCCTATCCCCTCTCTCCCTCCCACCCGCCTCAATCATTTCCGCTCTCTCTGTTCCCCTCTCTCTGCCTCCCTCTCTGTCATCGTCTCTCTGTGCCCCTCTCTCTGTTGCCCTCTCTCTCTGACCCGCTCTCTCTGTCCCACTCTCTCTGCCCCTCTCTCTGTGTCCCCCCTCTCTGTGTACCCCTCTGCCCCCCTCGCTCTGTCCCCTATCTCTGACCCCTCTCTCTCTGTCCCCCCTCTCTCTGTGCCCTCTGTCACTCTGTCCCCCTCTATCACTCCTCTCTCTGTACCCCACACTCTGTCCCCCTCTCTATGACCCCCTATCTCTGTCCCCCTCTCTCTGTCCCCCACTCTCTTTGTCCCCTCTCTCTCTGTCCCCCTCTCTCTCCATACCCCCACTCTCTGACCCGGTCTCTCACCCCCCACTCTGTCCCCCACTCTCTGACCCACACTCTCTATCCTCTTTCTCTCTCTGTCCCCCCTCTGTCTGTCTCCCTTCTCTGTCCCTCTCTCTCTGTGCCCCTCTCTCTCTGTCCCCCTCTCTCTGTTCCCTCTCTTTCTGTCCATCTCTCTCTGACCCCCTCTATCTGATCCACTCTCTGTCCCACTCTCTCTGTCGCCCGCTCTATCTGACCCCTCTCTCTATCACCCGCCTCTCTCGCACCCCCGCTCTCTCCCCCCCGTCTGTCGCCCTCTCTCTGTCCCCCTCTCTCTGCGCCCTCTGTCTCCCACCCGCCTCCCTCTAACCCCCCTCTCTCTGTCCCTCTCTCCATCCCACCCGCCTCTCTCTCTGTCCCTCTCTCTCTGTCCCCCCCTCTCTCTCTCCCCCTCTCTCTGTCACCCTCTCTCTGCCCCCTCTCTCTGAGCCCATCTGTCTGACTCACTCTCTGTCCCACTCTCTCTCCCACCCGTCTCTTTCTATCCCCTCACTCTCTGACCCCCTCTCTCACCCCCACTCTGCACCCCTCTCTCTATCCTCCACTCTCCGTCCCTCACTCTCTGTCCCCCACACTCTGTCCCCGTCTCTCTGTCCTCCTCTCTCTGTCGCCCTCTATCTTCCCCTCTCTCTGACTCCCACTACCTGCGACTTTTTCTGTCCCTCTCTCTCTATCCCCCTCTCTCTGTCGCCCCTCTCTCTGTCATCCCCTCTCTGTCCCCCCCCCTCTCTTTGTCCCCTCTTTCTGTCCCCCTTTGTCTGACCCACACTCTGTCCCCCTCTCTAACCCACCCGTCTCCCTCTATCCCCCCTCTTTGTCCATCCCTCTCTCTGTCCCTCTCTCGCTCTGTCCCACGCACTCCCCCACCCGCCTCTCTGTGTCCGCTCTCTCTCCCACCCGACTCTTTCTCTGTCCCCTTCTAACTGTCCCCCTATCTCTCTGTTTTTCGCTTCTCCCACCCGCCTCTCTCTGTACCTCGCTCTCTGTCCACCTCGGTCGGTCCCTCTCTCTCTGTCTCCCTCTCTCTCTGCCCCCTCACTCTGTCCCCCTCTCTCTGTCTACCCTCTCTCTCTGTCCCGCGCTCTCTCCCACCCGCCTCTCTCTGACCCCCTCTCTCTGTCCCCCCTATCTCTCCCTCTCTCTGTCCTCCTCTCTCTGTCCCCCCTATCTCTGCCCCCTCTCTCTGCCCCTCTGTCTTTGTCCCCATCTCCCTCTGTCTCCCCCTCACCGTCACCCCACTCTGTACCTCTCTCTCTGTCCCCCATTCTCTCTGTCCCCTCTCTCGCTGTCCGAAACTCTCTCCATCAGCCCACTCTCTGACCCCTTCTCTCACCCCCACTCTGTAACCCTCTCTCTTTCCCCCACGCTCTGTCCCCCTCTATCTCCCCCTCTCTCTAAACCCCTCTACCTCCGACTTTTTCTGCCCCCATCTCTGTGACCCCCTCTTTCTCCCCCTCTCTCTGCACCCCTCTCTCTGTGCCCCTCTGTTTGCGCCCCTCTCTCTGCCCCTCTCTCTGTCCTGCTCTCTCTGACCCCCTCTACCTCCCACTTTTTCTGTCCCCGACTATGTGACCCCCTCTATCTCCCCCACTCTATGCGCCCCTCTCTCTGTCACCATCTCTCTGACCCCTACTACCTGCACCTCTTTCTGTCGCCCTCTATCTTCCCCCTCTCTCTCTTCCCCCTCTCTCTCTTCCCCCTCTCTCTGTCCCCCGATCTCTCCCCCCCTCTCAGTCCCCCTCTCTCTCTCTGCCCCCCTCTCTCTCTGACCCCCTCACTCACTCCCACTCTCTCTGCCCCTCTCTCTCTGTCATCCTCTATCTCCCCCACTCTCTGTGCCCTCTCTCTGTCCCCCTCTATCTCCCCCTCTCTCTGTCGCTTCTCTCTGATCCCGCTCTCTCTGGGCTCCTCTCTCTGTCCCCCTCTCTTTCCCACCCGCCTCTCTCTCCCCCGCTCTCTGTCCCTCACTCTCTGTCCCCCTCTGCCTGTCCCTCTCTCTCTGTCTCCCTCTCTCTCTGCCCCCTCACTCTGTCCCCCTCTCTCTGTCTACCCCTCTCTCTCTGTCCCGCGCTCTCTCCCACCCGCCTCTCTCTGACCCCCTCTCTCTGTCCCCCTCTATCTCTCCCTCTCTCTGTTTCTCCTCTCTCTGTCCCCCCTATCTCTGCCCCCTCTCTCTGCCCCTCTGTCTTTGTCCCCATCTCTCTCTGTCTCCCCCTCACTCTCCCCCCACTTCTGTCCCTCTCTCTCTGTCCCCCACTCTCTCTGTCCCCTCTCTCCCTGTCCGAAACTCTCTCCATCAGCCCACTCTCTGACCCCCTCTCTCACCCCCACTCTGTAACCCTCTCTCTTTCCCCCACGCTCTGTCCCCCTCTATCTCCCACTCTCTCTAAACCCCTCTACCTCCGACTTTTTCTGCCCCCATCTCTGTGACCCCCTCTTTCTCCCCCTCTCTCTGCACCCCTCTCTCTGCCCCCCTCTTTCTGATCCCCTCTCTCTCTGCCCCCTCTCTCTGTCCTCCTCTCTCTGACCCCCTCTACCTCCCGCTTTTTCTGCCCCCTCTCTCAGTCACACTCTAACTCCCCCACTCTCTCTTCCTCCCTCTCTCTGGCCATCGCTCTCTGCCCCCCTCTCTCTGGCGCCCACTCTCTCTGTGACCCTCTCTCTCTCTCTGTCACCCCTCTCTCTCTGCCCGCTCACTCTGTCCCACTCTCTGTGCCCCTCTCTCTCTCCCCCTCTATTTCCCCCTCTCTCTGATATTCTCACTCTGTCCCCCTCTCTTTCCCACCCGCCTCTCTCTGTTCCCCGCTCTCTGTCCCCCGCTCTCTGTTCCCCTCTGACTGTCCCCAACTCTCTGTTCCCCTCTCTCTCCCACCCGCCTCTCTCTCACCCCCACTCCCTGTCCCCCTCTGTCTGTCCCCTTCTCTCTGCCCCCCTCTCTCTCCCACCCGCCTCTCCCTCACCCACGCGCTCTCCCACCCTCTGTCTGTCGCTCTCTCTCTGACCCCCCCCTCTCTCCCATCCGCCTCCCCGTATCCCCTCTTTGGTCCCCCCTCTCTCTCTGTCCCCTCTCTCTCTGACACCCTCTCTCTCCCACCCGCCTCCCTCTTTGTACCCCTCTTTCTGTCCCCCTCTCTCTCTTCCCCTCACTCTGCCTCCCCTCTCTCTCTCCCCTCTCTCTGCCCCCCCTCTGTCGCACTCACTTTCTGTCCCCCCTCTCTCTGTCCCCCACTCTCTCTGTTCCCCACTATCACCATCCCCCACTCTCTGACCACCTCTCTCACCCCACTCTGTACCCCTCTCTCTGTCCCTCACTCTCTGTCCCCCCTCTCTCTGACCCCCGCTACCTGCCCCTCTTTCTGTCGCCCTATCTTTGCCCCCCTCTGCCTCCCACCGCCTCTCTCTTTCTCCCTCTACATGTGCCCCCTCTTCCAGCTCCCTCTCTCTGTCTACTTCTCTCTCTGACTACCTCTCTCTCTGACCCCCCTCTCTGTGACCCCTCCCTCTCTGCCCCGTCTATCGGTCCCCCAATCTCTCCATCCCCCCACTCTCTCACTCCCTCTCTCACCCCGACACTGTACCCCTCTCTCTGTCCCCCACTCTCTGTCCCCCTCTATCTCCCACTCTCTCTGACCCCCTCTACCTCGGACTTTTTCTGTCCCCATCTGTGTGACCCCCTCTATCTCCCCCTCTCTCTGCGCCCCTCTCTCCGCGCCCCTCTGACTGCGCCCCACTCGCTGCCCCTTTCTCTGTGCCCCTTTTCTATGGCCTCTCTCTGTCCCGCTCTCTCTGACCCCCTCTACCTCCCACTTTTTCTGTCCCCAACTGTGTGACCCCCTCTATCTCCCCCACTCTATGCGCCCCTCTCTCTGTCACCATCTCTCTGACCCCTACTACCTGCCCCTCTTTCTGTCGCCCTCTATCTTCCCCCCTCTCTCTGTCCCCCTCTCTCTCTCTGTCCCCCTCTCTCTCTGACCCCCTCACTCATCCCACTCTCTCTGCCCCTCTCTCTCTGTCATCCTATGTCTCCCCCACTCTCTGTGCCCCTCTCTCTCTCCCCCTCTATCTCCCCCTCTCTCTGTCGCTTCTCTCTGATACCGCTCTCTCTGGGCCCTCTCTCTGTCCCCCTCTCTTTCCCACCCGCCTCTCTCTGTCCCCCGCTCTCTGTCCCCCGCTCTCTGTCCCCCCTCTGTCTGTCCCACTCTCTCTGTCCCCCTCTGACTGTCCCCCCTCGCTCTGTCCCCCTACTCTCCCACCCGCCTCTCAATCACCCCCGCTTTCTGTCCCCATCTCTGTCTGTCCCCTTCTCTCTGTCCCCCTCTCTCTCCCATCGGCCTCTCCCTCACTCCCGCTCTCTGCCCCCTCTCTCTGTCGCCCTCTCTCTGCCCGCCCACTCTCTCTCCCATTCGCCTCCCTGTATCACCCTCTTGGGCCCCCTCTCTCTCTGCCCACCCCGTCCCGCGCTCTCTCCCACGCACCTCTCTCTGACCCCCTCTCTCTCCCACCCGTCTCCATCTCTGCCCCCTCTTTCTGTCCCCTCTCTCTCTGCCCCCTCACTCTGTCCCCCACTCTCTCTCCCCCCCTCTCTGCTCGCCTCAGTTTCTGTCCCCCTCTGTCTCTGTCCCCCACTCTCTCTGCTTCCCACTCTCTCTCTTTCCCCCACTATCTCCATCCCCTCACTCTCTGACCCCCTCTCTCACCCCACTCTGTAACCCTCTCTCTGACCCCCTCTCTCACCCCTCTCTGTACACCTCTCTCTGTCCCCATCTCTCTGCCCCCCTCTTTCTGTCCCCTTCCCTTTCTGACCCCCGATCTCTCTGACCTCCTCTCTTTCTGACCCCCTCTCTCTCTGACCCCCTCTCTCAGTCCCACGCTCTCTGCCCCCTCTCTCTCTGTCCCCTCTCTGTTCCCCCTCTATCTCCCTGACTCTCTGCGCCCCTCTCTCTGTCGCCCTCTCCCTGTCCTCCTCTCTCTCTCTTCCCACCCCGCCTCTATCTTTTCCCCTCTCTCTGTTCCCCTCGCTCTCTGCCCCCACTCTGTCCTCCTCTCTCTGTCCCCCTATCTCTGTTCCCCGCTCTCTGTCCCACTCAGTCTGTCCCACTCTCTCTGTCCCCCTCTGACTGTCCCCCTCGCTCTGTCCCCCCTCTCTCTCCCACCCGCCTCTCAATCACCCCCCGCTCTCTGTCCCCCTCTGTCTGTCCCCTTCTCTCTGTCCCCCTCTCTCTCCCATCGGCCTCTCCCTCACTCCCGCTCTCTGCCCCCTCTCTCTGTCGCCCTCTCTCTGCCCCACTCTCTCTCCCATTCGCCTCCCTGTATCCCCTCTTTGGCCCCCTCTTTCTCTGCCCCCCCCCCTGTCCCGCGCTCTCTCCCACGCACCTCTCTCTGACCCCCTCTCTCTCCCACCCGTCTCCCTCTCTGCCCCCTCTTTCTGTCCCCTCTCTCTCTGCCCCCTCACTCTGTCCTCCACTCTCTCTCCCCCCTCTCTGCTCCCCTCAGTTTCTGTCCCCCTCTGTCTCTGTCCCCCACTCTCTCTGCTTCCCACTCTCTCTCTTTCCCCCACTATCTCCATCCCCTCACTCTCTGACCCCCTCTCTCACCCCACTCTGTAACACTCTCTCTGACCCCCTCTCTCTGCCCCCCTCTTTCTGTCCCCTTCCCTTTCTGTCCCCCGATCTCTCTGACCTCCTCTCTTTCTGACCCCCTCTCTCTCTGACCCCCTCTCTCAGTCGCACGCTCTCTGCCCCCTCTCTCTCTGTCCCTCTCTGTCCCCCTCTATCTCCCTGACTCTCTGCGCCCCTCTCTCTGTCGCCCTCTCCCTGTCCTCCTCTCTCTCTCTCCCACCCGCCTCTATCTTTTCCCCTCTCTCTGTTCCCCTCGCTCTCTGCCCCCTCTCTGTCCTCCTCTCTCTGTCCCCCTATCTCTGTTCCCCTCTCTCTCTGACCCTATAACTATGTCCAAATTTCTCTGCCCCTCTCTCTCTGTCCCCCTCTATCTCCCCCACTCTCTGTGCCCCTATCTCTGTCCCCCTCTCTCTGTTCTCCTCTACCTCCCACTCTTTCTGCCCCCCTCTCTCTGGCCGTCTCTCTTGCCCCCTCTCTCTGTGCCCCTCTCTCTGCCCCCTCTCTGACCCTCTCTACCTCCCGCTCTTTCTGTCCTTCTCTCTCTGACCCCTTCAATCTTCCCCACTATCTGTGCTCCTCTCTCTGTCCTCCTCCCACTGACCCCCTATCTGAGCCTCTCTCTCTGTCCTCCTCCACTGACCCCCTCTATCTTCCCCTTTCTCTATCCCCCTCTCTCTGACCCCCTCTCTCTCCCACCCGCCTCTCTCTGTGTCCCCCTCACTCTGTTCCCCTCTCTCTGTCTCCTCACTCTGTCCCCTCTCTCTCTCTCTCACCCCTTCTGTGCCCCCCATCTCTGTCGCCCCTCTCTCTGCCCCCTCTCTCTCTGTCCCCCACACTCTCTGTCCCCCTCTCTCTCTGTTCGCCATTCTCTCCAACACTCCGCGCTCTGAACCCCTCTCTCACCCCACTCTGTACCCCCTCTCTCAGTACCCCCTCCCTGTCCCCATCCCTCTGTCTCCCTCTATCTCCCCCTCTTTCTGTCCCCCTCTCTCTGACCCCCTCTATCTCTCCCACTCTCTGTCCCCTCTATCGCTGTCCCCCTCTCTCTGTAACCCCTCTCTCTTCCCCCTCTCTCTGCCCCCCTCTCTCTCTGCCCCCCCTCTCTCTGTCCCCTCTCTCTGTGTGCCCCTGTGCGAGCCCCATCTACGGCACTTTTTATTTCCCTTCCCAGGAACAAAGACACGGAGGAGTCTGTCCAAAACTTTTTCATTCAACTTTGCAAAGTCGGGTGCTGTTCCCAAAGGTACACACACACAAGCATAGTAATCTCCACGCATTATATACATGTATATGTGGGCTGGGTCTACTACTGCTGCCTTGACCAACGAGTGCTAGGATTCCCCACTGTTTTCCTTATTTGGGTTCTGGTGCCTGCGATTATTTTGTTATTCACTTGGCCAATCAGTGTTTGAGCTTCCCGTTCTTCCCTTATATGGATGATGTTGTACAACTGTGGTTAAGGGCGGCCTCTCAACTATCGAGGAAAGCTGTTACAACTGTTTCATTCATATAAACGTGGGGGAGGTCCGGCAACAGTTTCGAGTGTCTGCTTGTGTTTACTATGAGG
>NW_027311131.1:0-35035 GCF_047496795.1 Chiloscyllium punctatum | reverse complement strand
GTGTGTGAGAGAGAGGGACAGTGTGTGTGTGTGTGAGAGAGAGGGACAGTGTGTGTGTGTGTGAGAGAGAGGGACAGTGTGTGTGTGTGTGAGAGAGAGGGACAGTGTGTGTGTGTGTGAGAGAGAGGGACAGTGTGTGTGTGTGTGAGAGAGAGGGACAGTGTGTGTGTGTGTGAGAGAGAGGGACAGTGTGTGTGTGTGTGAGAGAGAGGGACAGTGTGTGTGTGTGTGAGAGAGAGGGACAGTGTGTGTGTGTGTGAGAGAGAGGGACAGTGTGTGTGTGTGTGAGAGAGAGGGACAGTGTGTGTGTGTGTGAGAGAGAGGGACAGTGTGTGTGTGTGTGAGTGTGTGTGTGAGAGAGAGAGGGACAGTGTGTGTGTGTGTGAGAGAGAGGGACAGTGTGTGTGTGAGAGAGAGAGGGACAGTGTGTGTGAGAGAGAGAGGGACAGTGTGTGTGTGTGAGAGAGAGGGACAGTGTGTGTGTGTGTGTGAGAGAGAGGGACAGTGTGTGTGTGTGTGAGAGAGAGGGACAGTGTGTGTGTGTGTGAGAGAGAGGGACAGTGTGTGTGTGTGAGAGAGAGAGGGACAGTGTGTGTGTGAGAGAGAGAGAGGGACAGTGTGTGTGTGTGTGAGAGAGAGGGACAGTGTGTGTGTGTGTGAGAGAGAGGGACAGTGTGTGTGTGTGAGAGAGAGAGGGACAGTGTGTGAGAGAGAGGGACAGTGTGTGTGTGTGAGAGAGAGGGACAGTGTGTGTGTGTGAGAGAGAGAGGGACAGTGTGTGTGTGTGTGAGAGAGAGGGACAGTGTGTGTGTGTGTGAGAGAGAGGGACAGTGTGTGTGTGTGTGAGAGAGAGGGACAGTGTGTGTGTGTGTGTGAGTGAGGGTCTGTGTGTGAGAGAGAGAGGGACAGTGTGTGTGTGTGTGAGAGAGAGGGACAGTGTGTGTGTGTGTGAGAGAGAGAGGGACAGTGTGTGTGTGTGTGAGAGAGAGGGACAGTGTGTGTGTGTGTGAGAGAGAGGGACAGTGTGTGTGTGTGAGAGAGAGAGAGGGACAGTGTGTGTGTGTGAGAGAGAGAGGGACAGTGTGTGTGTGTGAGAGAGAGAGGGACAGTGTGTGTGTGTGAGAGAGAGGGACAGTGTGTGTGTGTGTGAGAGAGGGACAGTGTGTGTGTGTGTGAGAGAGAGGGACAGTGTGTGTGTGTGAGAGAGAGGGACAGTTGTGTGTGAGAGAGAGGGACAGTGTGTGTGTGTAGAGAGAGAGGGACAGTGTGTGTGTGTGTGAGAGAGAGGGACAGTGTGTGTGTGTGTGAGAGAGAGGGACAGTGTGTGTGTGTGTGAGAGAGAGGGACAGTGTGTGTGTGTGTGAGAGAGAGGGACAGTGTGTGTGAGAGAGAGGGACAGTGTGTGTGTGTGTGAGAGAGAGGGACAGTGTGTGTGTAGTGAGTGTGTGTGTGAGAGAGAGAGGGACAGTGTGGTGTGTGTGTGAGAGAGAGGGACAGTGTGTGTGTGTGAGAGAGAGAGGGACAGTGTGTGTGTTGTGTGTGAGAGAGAGAGGGACAGTGTGTGTGTGTGTGAGAGAGAGGGACAGTGTGTGTGTGTGAGAGAGAGAGGGACAGTGTGTGTGTGTGTGAGAGAGAGGGACAGTGTGTGTGTGTGTGAGAGAGAGGGACAGTGTGTGTGTGTGAGAGAGAGGGACAGTGTGTGTGGTGTGTGAGAGAGAGGGACAGTGTGTGTGTGTGTGAGAGAGAGGGACAGTGTGTGTGTGTGTGTGTGAGAGAGAGAGGGACAGTGTGTGTGTGTGTGAGAGAGAGGGACAGTGTGTGTGTGTGTGAGAGAGAGGGACAGTGTGTGTGTGTGTGAGAGAGAGGGACAGTGTGTGTGTGTGTGAGAGAGAGGGACAGTGTGTGTGTGTGTGAGAGAGAGGGACAGTGTGTGTGTGTGTGAGAGAGAGGGACAGTGTGTGTGTGTGTGAGAGAGAGGGACAGTGTGTGTGTGTGTGAGAGAGAGGGACAGTGTGTGTGTGTGTGAGAGAGAGGGACAGTGTGTGTGTGTGTGTGTGTGAGAGAGAGAGAGAGGGACAGTGTGTGTGTGTGTGTGAGAGAGAGGGACAGTGTGTGTGTGTGTGAGAGAGAGAGGGACAGTGTGTGTGTGTGTGAGAGAGAGGGACAGTGTGTGTGTGTGTGTGAGAGAGAGGGACAGTGTGTGAGAGAGAGGGACAGTGTGTGTGTGTGTGAGAGAGAGGGACAGTGTGTGTGTGAGAGAGAGAGAGGGACAGTGTGTGTGTGTGAGAGAGAGAGGGACAGTGTGTGTGTGTGTGAGAGAGAGGGACAGTGTGTGTGTGTGTGAGAGAGAGGGACAGTGTGTGTGTGTGTGAGAGAGAGGGACAGTGTGTGTGTGTGTGTGTGAGAGAGAGGGACAGTGTGTGTGTGTGTGAGAGAGAGGGACAGTGTGTGTGTGTGTGAGAGAGAGGGACAGTGTGTGTGTGTGTGAGAGAGAGGGACAGTGTGTGTGTGTGTGAGAGAGAGGGACAGTGTGTGTGTGTGTGAGAGAGAGGGACAGTGTGTGTGTGTGTGAGAGAGAGGGACAGTGTGTGTGTGTGTGTGTGTGAGAGAGAGAGAGGGACAGTGTGTGTGTGTGTGAGAGAGAGGGACAGTGTGTGTGTGAGAGAGAGAGAGGGACAGTGTGTGAGAGAGAGGGACAGTGTGTGTGAGAGAGGGACAGTGTGTGTGTGTGTGTGTGAGAGAGAGAGGGACAGTGTGTGTGTGTGTGAGAGAGAGAGGGACAGTGTGTGTGTGTTGTGAGAGAGAGGGGACAGTGTGTGTGTGTGTGAGAGAGAGGGACAGTGTGTGAGAGAGAGGACAGTGTGTGTGTGTGTGAGAGAGAGGGACAGTGTGTGTGTGTGTGTGTGTGAGAGAGAGGGACAGTGTGTGTGTGTGTGTGTGAGAGAGAGAGAGGGACAGTGTGTGTGTGTGTGAGAGAGAGGGACAGTGTGTGTGTGTGTGTGTGAGAGAGAGAGAGGGACAGTGTGTGTGTGTGTGTGAGAGAGAGGGACAGTGTGTGTGTGTGTGAGAGAGAGAGGGACAGTGTGTGTGTGTGTGAGAGAGAGGGACAGTGTGTGTGTGTGTGTGAGAGAGAGGGACAGTGTGTGAGAGAGAGGGACAGTGTGTGATGTGTGTGAGAGAGAGGGACAGTGTGTGTGTGAGAGAGAGAGAGGGACAGTGTGTGTGTGAGAGAGAGAGAGGGACAGTGTGTGTGTGTGTGAGAGAGAGGGACAGTGTGTGTGTGTGTGAGAGAGAGGGACAGTGTGTGTGTGTGTGAGAGAGAGGGACAGTGTGTGTGTGTGTGTGTGAGAGAGAGGGACAGTGTGTGTGTGTGTGAGAGAGAGGGACAGTGTGTGTGTGTGTGAGAGAGAGGGACAGTGTGTGTGTGTGTGAGAGAGAGGGACAGTGTGTGTGTGTGTGAGAGAGAGGGACAGTGTGTGTGTGTGTGAGAGAGAGGGACAGTGTGTGTGTGTGTGAGAGAGAGGGACAGTGTGTGTGTGTGTGTGTGTGTGAGAGAGAGAGAGGGACAGTGTGTGTGTGTGTGAGAGAGAGGGACAGTGTGTGTGTGAGAGAGAGAGAGGGACAGTGTGTGAGAGAGAGGGACAGTGTGTGTGAGAGAGGGACAGTGTGTGTGTGTGTGTGAGAGAGAGAGGGACAGTGTGTGTGTGTGTGAGAGAGAGGGACAGTGTGTGTGTGTGTGAGAGAGAGAGGGACAGTGTGTGTGTGTGTGAGAGAGAGGGACAGTGTGTGTGTGTGTGAGAGAGAGGGACAGTGTGTGAGAGAGAGGGACAGTGGTGTGTGTGTGTGAGAGAGAGGGACAGTGTGTGTGTGTGTGTGTGAGAGAGAGGGACAGTGTGTGTGTGTGTGTGAGAGAGAGGGACAGTGTGTGTGTGTGTGAGGGGAGTGTGTGTGAGAGAGAGGGACAGTGTGTGTGTGTGTGAGAGAGAGGGACAGTGTGTGTGTGTGTGAGAGAGAGGGACAGTGTGTGTGTGTGTGAGAGAGAGGGACAGTGTGTGTGAGTGTGTGTGTGTGAGAGAGAGAGAGGGACAGTGTGTGTGTGTGTGAGAGAGAGGGACAGTGTGTGTGTGAGAGAGAGAGGGACAGTGTGTGTGAGAGAGAGGGACAGTGTGTGTGAGAGAGGGACAGTGTGTGTGTGTGTGTGAGAGAGAGAGGGACAGTGTGTGTGTGTGTGAGAGAGAGAGGGACAGTGTGTGTGTGTGTGAGAGAGAGGGACAGTGTGTGTGTGTGTGTGTGTGAGAGAGAGAGAGGGACAGTGTGTGTGTGTGTGAGAGAGAGGGACAGTGTGTGTGTGTGAGAGAGAGAGAGGGACAGTGTGTGTGTGTGTGAGAGAGAGAGGGACAGTGTGTGTGTGTGTGAGAGAGAGGGACAGTGTGTGTGTGTGTGAGAGAGAGGGACAGTGTGTGTGTGTGTGAGAGAGAGGGACAGTGTGTGTGTGTGTGAGAGAGAGGGACAGTGTGTGTGTGTGTGAGAGAGAGGGACAGTGTGTGTGTGTGTGAGAGAGAGGGACAGTGTGTGTGTGTGTGAGAGAGAGGGACAGTGTGTGTGTGTGTGAGAGAGAGGGACAGTGTGTGTGTGTGTGAGAGAGAGGGACAGTGTGTGTGTGTGTGAGAGAGAGGGACAGTGTGTGTGTGTGTGAGAGAGAGGGACAGTGTGTGTGTGTGTGAGAGAGAGGGACAGTGGTGTGTGTGTGTGAGAGAGAGGGACAGTGTGTGTGTGTGTGAGAGAGAGGGACAGTGTGTGTGTGTGTGAGAGAGAGGGACAGTGTGTGTGTGTGTGAGAGAGAGGGACAGTGTGTGTGTGTGTGAGAGAGAGGGACAGTGTGTGTGTGTGTGAGAGAGAGGGACAGTGTGTGTGTGTGTGTGTGTGTGTGTGTGAGAGAGAGAGAGGGACAGTGTGTGTGTGTGTGAGAGAGAGGGACAGTGTGTGTGTGAGAGAGAGAGAGGGACAGTGTGTGTGTGTGTGAGAGAGAGGGACAGTGTGTGTGTGTGTGAGAGAGAGGGACAGTGTGTGTGTGTGTGAGAGAGAGGGACAGTGTGTGTGTGTGTGTGAGAGAGAGGGACAGTGTGTGTGTGTGAGAGAGAGAGGGACAGTGTGTGTGTGAGAGAGAGAGAGGGACAGTGTGTGTGTGTGTGAGAGAGAGGGACAGTGTGTGTGTGTGAGAGAGAGGGACAGTGTGTGTGTGTGAGAGAGAGAGGGACAGTGTGTGAGAGAGAGGGACAGTGTGTGTGTGTGAGAGAGAGGGACAGTGTGTGTGTGTGTGAGAGAGAGGGACAGTGTGTGTGTGTGTGAGAGAGAGGGACAGTGTGTGTGTGTGTGAGAGAGAGGACAGTGTTGTGTGTGTGTGAGAGAGAGGGACAGTGTGTGTGTGTGTGAGAGAGAGGGACAGTGTGTGTGTGTGTGTGTGTGTGTGTGTGAGAGAGAGAGAGGGACAGTGTGTGTGTGTGAGAGAGAGAGAGAGAGAGAGAGGGACAGTGTGTGTGTGTGTGTGAGAGAGAGAGAGAGAGAGAGGGACAGTGTGTGTGTGTGTGGGAGAGAGAGAGAGAGAGAGGACAGAGTGTGTGTGTGTGAGAGAGAGAGAGGGACAGAGTGTGTGTGTGTGTGTGTGAGAGGGACAGTGTGTGTGTGAGAGAGAGAGAGAGAGGGACAGTGTGTGTGTGTGTGAGAGAGAGGGACAGTGTGTGTGTGTGTGAGAGAGAGGGACAGTGTGTGTGTGTGTGAGAGAGAGGGACAGTGTGTGTGTGTGTGAGAGAGAGGGACAGTGTGTGTGTGTGTGTGTGAGAGAGAGGGACAGTGTGTGTGTGTGTGAGAGAGAGGGACAGTGTGTGTGTGTGTGAGAGAGAGGGACAGTGTGTGTGTGTGTGAGAGAGAGGGACAGTGTGTGTGTGTGTGAGAGAGAGGGACAGTGTGTGTGTGTGTGTGAGAGAGAGGGACAGTGTGTGTGTGTGTGTGAGAGAGAGAGAGGGACAGTGTGTGTGTGTGTGAGAGAGAGGGACAGTGTGTGTGTGAGAGAGAGAGAGGGACAGTGTGTGTGTGTGTGAGAGAGAGGGACAGTGTGTGTGTGTGTGAGAGAGAGGGACAGTGTGTGTGTGAGAGAGAGAGAGGGACAGTGTGTGTGTGTGAGAGAGAGAGGGACAGTGTGTGTGTGTGTGAGAGAGAGGGACAGTGTGTGAGAGAGAGGGACAGTGTGTGTGTGTGAGAGAGAGGGACAGTGTGTGTGTGTGTGTGAGAGAGAGGGACAGTGTGTGTGTGTGAGAGAGAGGGACAGTGTGTGTGTGTGTGTGAGAGAGAGGGACAGTGTGTGTGTGTGTGTGTGTGTGTGTGAGAGAGAGAGAGGGACAGTGTGTGTGTGTGAGAGAGAGAGAGAGAGAGAGAGAGAGGGACAGTGTGTGTGTGTGTGTGAGAGAGAGAGAGAGAGAGAGAGAGAGGGACAGTGTGTGTGTGTGTGGGAGAGAGAGAGAGAGAGAGGGACAGAGTGTGTGTGTGTGAGAGAGAGAGAGAGGGACAGAGTGTGTGTGTGTGTGTGTGAGAGGGACAGTGTGTGTGTGAGAGAGAGAGAGGGACAGTGTGTGTGTGTGGAGAGAGAGAGAGAGAGAGAGGGACAGAGTGTGTGTGTGTGTGAGAGAGAGAGAGGGACAGTGTGTGTGTGTGTGTGTGTGTGTGAGCGAGTGTGAGAGAGAGAGAGGGACTGTGTGTGTGAGAGAGAGAGAGAGAGAGGGACAGTGTGTGTGTGAGAGAGAGGGACAGTGTGTGTGTGTGAGAGAGAGAGAGAGAGAGAGAGAGAGAGGACAGTGTGTGTGTGTGTGGGAGAGAGAGAGAGAGGGACAGAGTGTGTGTGTGTGTGAGAGAGAGAGAGGGACAGAGTGTGTGTGTGTGTGAGAGAGTGTGAGAGAGAGAGAGTGAGAGAGGGACTGTGTGTGTGTGTGGGAGAGAGAGGGACAGTGTGTGTGTGAGAGAGAGAGGGACAGTGTGTGTGTGTGTGTGTAAGAGAGAGGGACAGTGTGTGTGTGAGAGAGAGAGGGACAGTGTGTGTGTGTGTGTGTGTGTGTAGAGAGAGGGACTGTGTGTGTGTGTGTGTGAGAGAGAGAGGGACAGTGTGTGTGTGTGTTGTGTGTGTGTGTGTGAGAGAGAGAGGGACAGTGTGTGTGTGTGTTGTGTGTGAGTGTGTGAGAGAGAGAGGGACAGTGTGTGTGTGAGAGAGAGAGGGACAGTGTGTGTGTGTGAGAGAGAGAGGGACAGTGTGTGTGTGTGTGAGAGAGAGAGGGACAGTGTGTGTGTGTGTGAGAGAGAGAGGGACAGTGTGTGTGTGTGTGAGAGAGAGAGGGACAGTGTGTGTGAGAGAGAGAGAGGGACAGGTGTGTGTGAGAGAGAGAGAGAGGGACAGTGTGTGTGTGAGAGAGAGAGGGACAGTGTGTGTGTGAGAGAGGGAGGGACAGTGTGTGTGTGTGAGAGAGAGAGGGACAGTGTGTGTGTGTGAGAGAGAGAGGACAGTGTGTGTGTGTGAGAGAGAGGGACAGTGTGTGTGTGTGAGAGAGAGAGGGACAGTGTGTGTGTGTGAGAGAGAGAGGGACAGTGTGTGTGTGTGAGAGAGAGAGGGACAGTGTGTGTGTGTGAGAGAGAGGGACAGTGTGTGAGAGAGAGAGGGACAGTGTGTGAGAGAGAGAGGGACAGTGTGTGTGAGAGAGAGGGACAGTGTGTGTGAGAGAGAGGGACAGTGTGTGTGAGAGAGAGAGGGACAGTGTGTGTGAGGAGAGAGAGGGACAGTGTGTGTGTGAGAGAGAGGGACAGTGTGTGAGAGAGAGAGGGACAGTGTGTGAGAGAGAGAGGGACAGTGTGTGAGAGAGAGAGGGACAGTGTGTGAGAGAGAGAGGGACAGTGTGTGAGAGAGAGAGGGACAGTGTGTGAGAGAGAGAGGGACAGTGTGTGAGAGAGAGAGGGACAGTGTGTGAGAGAGAGAGGGACAGTGTGTGAGAGAGAGAGGGACAGTGTGTGAGAGAGAGAGGGACAGTGTGTGAGAGAGAGAGGGACAGTGTGTGTGAGAGAGAGAGGGACAGTGTGTGAGAGAGAGAGGGACAGTGTGTGAGAGAGAGAGGGACAGTGTGTGAGAGAGAGAGGGACAGTGTGTGAGAGAGAGAGGGACAGTGTGTGAGAGAGAGAGGGACAGTGTGTGAGAGAGAGAGGGACAGTGTGTGAGAGAGAGAGGGACAGTGTGTGAGAGAGAGAGGACAGTGTGTGAGAGAGAGAGGGACAGTGTGTGTGTGAGAGAGAGGGACAGTGTGTAAGAGAGAGAGAAGGACAGTGTGTGTGTGTGAGAGAGAGGGACAGTGTGTGAGAGAGAGAGGGACAGTGTGTGTGAGTGAGAGAGAGGGACAGTGTGTGAGAGAGGGACAGTGTGTGAGAGAGAGAGAGGGACAGTGTGTGTGAGAGAGAGAGAGGGACAGTGTGTGTGTGTGTGTGAGAGAGAGAGGGACAGTGTTTGTGAGAGAGAGAGAGAGGGACAGTGTGTGTGAGAGAGAGAGGGACAGTGTGTGTGAGAGAGAGGGACAGTGTGTGAGAGAGAGAGGGACAGTCTGTGTGTGTGAGAGAGAGGGACAGTGTGTGTGTGTGAGAGAGAGAGGGACAGTGTGTGTGTGTGTGAGAGAGAGAGGGACAGTGTGTGTGTGTGTGAGAGAGGGGACAGTGTGTGTGTGTGAGAGAGTGTGAGAGAGAGAGAGAGAGATGAGAGAGAGAGAGAGGGACAGTGTGTGTGAGAGAGAGAGGGACAGTGTGTGTGCGAGAGAGAGGGACAGTGTGTGTGCGAGAGAGAGGGACAGTGTGTGTGCGAGAGAGAGAGAGACAGTGTGTGTGTGTGAGAGAGAGAGGGACAGTGTGTGTGTGTGAGAGAGAGAGGAACAGTGTGTGTGTGTGTGAGAGAGAGAGGGACAGTGTGTGTGTGAGAGAGAGAGAGGGACAGTGTGTGTGTGAGAGAGAGAGAGGGACAGTGTGTGTGTGAGAGAGGGAGGGACAGTGTGTGTGTGAGAGAGGGAGGGACAGTGTGTGTGTGAGAGAGGGAGGGACAGTGTGTGTGTGAGAGAGAGAGGGACAGTGTGTGTGTGAGAGAGAGAGGGACAGTGTGTGTGTGTGAGAGAGGGAGGGATAGTGTGTGTGTGTGTGAGAGAGAGGGACAGTGTGTGTGTGTGAGAGAGAGAGGGACAGTGTGTGTGTGTGAGAGAGAGGGACAGTGTGTGAGAGAGAGAGGGACAGTGTGTGAGAGAGAGAGGGACAGTGTGTGAGAGAGAGAGAGGGACAGTGTGTGTGAGAGAGAGGGGCAATGTGTGAGAGAGAGAGAGGGACAGTGTGTGTGAGAGAGAGGGACAGTGTGTGAGAGAGAGAGGGACAGTGTGTGAGAGAGAGAGGGACAGTGTGTGTGTGAGAGAGAGAGGGACAGTGTGTGAGAGAGAGAGGGACAGTGTGTGAGAGAGAGAGGGACAGTGTGTGTGTGTGAGAGAGAGGGACAGTGTGTGAGAGAGAGAGAGAGGGACAGTGTGTGTGTGTGTGTGAGAGAGAGAGAGAGGGACAGTGTTTGTGAGAGAGAGAGAGAGGGACAGTGTGTGTGAGAGAGAGGGACAGTGTGTGTGTGAGAGAGAGAGAGGGACAGTGTGTGTGTGAGAGAGAGAGAGGGACAGTGTGTGTGTGTGAGAGAGAGAGGGACAGTGTGTGTGTGTGTGAGAGAGAGAGGGACAGTGTGTGTGTGTGTGTGAGAGAGAGAGAGGGACAGTGTGTGTGTGTGTGTGAGAGAGAGAGGGACAGTGTGTGAGAGAGAGGGACAGTGTGTGAGAGAGAGGGACAGTGTGTGAGAGAGAGGGACAGTGTGTGAGAGAGAGGGACAGTGTGTGAGAGAGAGGGACAGTGTGTGTGAGAGAGAGGGACAGTGTGTGTGAGAGAGGGACAGTGTGTGTGAGAGAGGGACAGTGTGTGTGAGAGAGGGACAGTGTGTGTGAGAGAGGGACAGTGTGTGTGAGAGAGGGACAGTGTGTGTGAGAGAGGGACAGTGTGTGTGAGAGAGGGACAGTGTGTGTGAGAGAGGGACAGTGTGTGTGAGAGAGGGACAGTGTGTGTGAGAGAGGGACAGTGTGTGTGAGAGAGGGACAGTGTGTGTGAGAGAGGGACAGTGTGTGTGAGAGAGGGACAGTGTGTGTGAGAGAGGGACAGTGTGTGTGAGAGAGGGACAGTGTGTGTGAGAGAGGGACAGTGTGTGAGAGAGGGACAGTGTGTGTGAGAGAGGGACAGTGTGTGTGAGAGAGGGACAGTGTGTGTGAGAGAGGGACAGTGTGTGTGAGAGAGGGACAGTGTGTGTGAGAGAGGGACAGTGTGTGTGAGAGAGGGACAGTGTGTGTGAGAGAGGGACAGTGTGTGTGAGAGAGGGACAGTGTGTGTGAGAGAGGGACAGTGTGTGTGAGAGAGGGACAGTGTGTGTGAGAGAGGGACAGTGTGTGTGTGTGTGTGTGAGAGAGAGAGAGGGACAGTGTGTGTGTGTGTGAGAGAGAGAGGGACAGTGTGTGTGTGTGTGAGAGAGAGGGACAGTGTGTGAGAGAGAGGGACAGTGTGTGAGAGAGAGGGACAGTGTGTGAGAGAGAGGGACAGTGTGTGAGAGAGAGGGACAGTGTGTGAGAGAGAGGGACAGTGTGTGAGAGAGAGGGACAGTGTGTGAGAGAGAGGGACAGTGTGTGAGAGAGAGGGACAGTGTGTGAGAGAGAGGGACAGTGTGTGTGTGTGTGAGAGAGAGGGACAGTGTGTGTGTGTGTGAGAGAGAGGGACAGTGTGTGTGTGTGTGAGAGAGAGGGACAGTGTGTGTGTGTGTGAGAGAGAGGGACAGTGTGTGTGTGTGTGTGTGTGAGAGAGAGAGAGGGACAGGTGTGTGTGTGTGTGTGAGAGAGAGAGAGGGACAGTGTGTGTGTGTGTGAGAGAGAGGGACAGTGTGTGTGTGTGTGAGAGAGAGGGACAGTGTGTGTGTGTGTGAGAGAGAGGGACAGTGTGTGTGTGTGTGTGAGAGAGAGAGAGGGACAGTGTGTGTGTGTGTGTGTGAGAGAGAGAGAGGGACAGTGTGTGTGTGTGTGAGAGAGAGGGACAGTGTGTGTGTGTGAGAGAGAGAGGGACAGTGTGTGTGTGTGTGAGAGAGGGACAGTGTGTGTGAGAGAGAGAGAGGGACAGTGTGTGTGAGAGAGAGAGAGAGGGACAGTGTGTGTGTGTGTGAGAGAGGGACAGTGTGTGTGTGTGTGTGAGAGAGAGAGGGACAGTGTGTGTGTGTGTGAGAGAGAGAGGGACAGTGTGTGTGTGTGTGTGAGAGAGAGAGGGACAGTGTGTGTGTGTGAGAGAGGGACAGTGTGTGTGAGAGAGAGAGGGACAGTGTGTGTGTGTGTGAGAGAGGGACAGTGTGTGTGTGAGAGAGAGAGAGGGACAGTGTGTGTGAGAGAGAGGGACAGTGTGTGTGTGTGTGAGAGAGGGACAGTGTGTGTGTGAGAGAGAGAGAGGGACAGTGTGTGTGTGTGTGTGAGAGAGGGACAGTGTGTGTGTGTGAGAGAGAGAGGGACAGTGTGTGTGTGTGTGTGAGAGAGAGAGGGACAGTGTGTGTGTGTGAGAGAGAGGGACAGTGTGTGTGTGTGTGAGAGAGAGAGAGAGGGACAGTGTGTGTGAGAGAGAGGGACAGTGTGTGTGTGTGTGAGAGAGGGACAGTGTGTGTGTGAGAGAGAGAGAGGGACAGTGTGTGTGTGTGTGTGAGAGAGGGACAGTGTGTGTGTGTGAGAGAGAGAGGGACAGTGTGTGTGTGTGTGTGAGAGAGAGAGGGACAGTGTGTGTGTGTGTGAGAGAGGGACAGTGTGTGTGTGAGAGAGAGAGGGACAGTGTGTGTGTGAGAGAGAGAGGGACAGTGTGTGTGTGTGAGAGAGGGACAGTGTGTGTGTGTGTATGAGAGAGAGGGACAGTGTGTGTGAGAGAGAGAGAGGGACAGTGTGTGTGTGTGTGAGAGAGGGACAGTGTGTGTGTGAGAGAGAGAGGGACAGTGTGTGTGTGTGAGAGAGGGACAGTGTGTGTGTGTGTATGAGAGAGAGGGACAGTGTGTGTGAGAGAGAGAGAGGGACAGTGTGTGTGTGTGAGAGAGAGGGACAGTGTGTGTGTGTGAGAGAGAGAGGGACAGTGTGTGTGTGTGAGAGAGAGAGGGACAGTGTGTGTGTGAGAGAGAGAGGGACAGTGTGTGTGAGAGAGAGAGGACAGTGTGTGTGTGTGTGAGAGAGAGGGACAGTGTGTGTGTGAGAGAGAGAGGGACAGTGTGTGTGTGTGAGAGAGAGAGGGACAGTGTGTGTGTGAGAGAGAGAGAGGGACAGTGTGTGTGTGAGAGAGAGGGACAGTGTGTGTGTGTGAGAGAGAGGGGACAGTGTGTGTGTGTGAGAGAGAGGGACTGTGTGTGTGGAGAGGGACAGTGTGTGTGAGAGAGAGAGGGACTGTGTGTGTGAGAGGGACAGTGTGTGTGTGAGAGAGAGGGACTGTGTGTGTGTGTGAGAGAGAGGGACTGTGTGTGTGTGTGAGAGAGAGGGACAGTGTGTGTGAGAGAGAGAGAGAGGGACAGTGTGTGTGAGAGAGGGACAGTGTGTGTGTGTGAGAGAGAGAGGGACAGTGTGTGTGTGAGAGAGAGGGACTGTGTGTGTGAGAGGGACAGTGTGTGTGTGAGAGAGAGGGACTGTGTGTGTGAGAGGGACTGTGTGTGTGTGTGAGAGAGAGGGACAGTGTGTGTGAGAGAGAGAGAGGGACAGTGTGTGTGTGTGAGAGAGAGAGAGGGACAGTGTGTGTGTGTGAGAGAGAGAGGGACAGTGTGTGTGTGAGAGAGAGGGACAGTGTGTGTGTGTGTGAGAGAGAGAGGGACAGTGTGTGTGTGTGAGAGAGAGGGACAGTGTGTGTGTGTGTGAGAGAGGGACAGTGTGTGTGAGAGAGAGAGAGAGGGACAGTGTGTGTGAGAGAGAGAGAGGGACAGTGTGTGTGTGAGAGAGAGGGACAGTGTGTGTGTGTGTGAGAGAGAGGGACAGTGTGTGTGTGAGAGAGAGGGACAGTGTGTGTGTGTGTGAGAGAGAGAGGGACAGTGTGTGTGTGAGAGAGAGGGACAGTGTGTGTGTGTGTGAGAGAGAGAGGGACAGTGTGTGTGAGAGAGAGAGAGGGACAGTGTGTGTGTGTGTGAGAGAGAGAGGGACAGTGTGTGTGTGTGAGAGAGAGAGGGACAGTGTGTGTGTGTGAGAGAGAGAGGGACAGTGTGTGTGAGAGAGAGAGAGGGACAGTGTGTGTGTGAGAGAGAGAGGGACAGTGTGTGTGAGAGAGAGAGGGACAGTGTGTGTGTGTGTGAGAGAGAGGGACAGTGTGTGTGAGAGAGAGAGGGACAGTGTGTGTGAGAGAGAGAGGGACAGTGTGTGTGAGAGAGAGAGAGAGAGGGACAGTGTGTGTGTGTGGGAGAGAGAGAGAGAGAGGGACAGAGTGTGTGTGTGTGTGTGAGAGAGAGAGAGGGACAGAGTGTGTGTGTGTGTGAGAGAGTGTGAGAGAGAGAGAGTGAGAGAGGGACTGTGTGTGTGTGTGGGAGAGAGAGGGACAGTGTGTGTGTGAGAGAGAGAGGGACAGTGTGTGTGTGTGTGTGTAAGAGAGAGGGACAGTGTGTGTGTGAGAGAGAGAGGGACAGTGTGTGTGTGTGTGTGTGTAAGAGAGAGGGACTGTGTGTGTGTGTGTGTGTGTGTGTGTGTGTGAGAGAGAGAGGGACAGTGTGTGTGTGTGTTGTGTGTGTGTGTGTGAGAGAGAGAGGGACAGTGTGTGTGTGTGTGTTGTGTGTGTGTGTGTGAGAGAGAGAGGGACAGTGTGTGTGTGTGAGAGAGAGAGGGACAGTGTGTGTGTGTGAGAGAGAGAGGAACAGTGTGTGTGTGTGTGAGAGAGAGAGGGACAGTGTGTGTGTGTGTGAGAGAGAGAGGGACAGTGTGTGTGTGTGTGTGAGAGAGAGAGGGACAGTGTGTGTGTGAGAGAGAGAGAGAGGGACAGTGTGTGTGTGAGAGAGAGAGAGAGGGACAGTGTGTGTGTGAGAGAGAGAGAGGGACAGTGTGTGTGTGAGAGAGGGAGGGACAGTGTGTGTGTGTGAGAGAGAGAGGGACAGTGTGTGTGTGTGAGAGAGAGAGGGACAGTGTGTGTGTGTGAGAGAGAGAGGGACAGTGTGTGTGTGTGAGAGAGAGAGGGACAGTGTGTGTGTGTGAGAGAGAGAGGGACAGTGTGTGTGTGTGAGAGAGAGAGGGACAGTGTGTGTGTGTGAGAGAGAGGGACAGTGTGTGAGAGAGAGAGGGACAGTGTGTGAGAGAGAGAGGGACAGTGTGTGTGAGAGAGAGGGACAGTGTGTGTGAGAGAGAGGGACAGTGTGTGTGAGAGAGAGGGACAGTGTGTGTGAGAGAGAGGGACAGTGTGTGTGAGAGAGAGAGAGGGACAGTGTGTGTGTGAGAGAGAGGGACAGTGTGTGAGAGAGAGAGGGACAGTGTGTGAGAGAGAGAGGGACAGTGTGTGAGAGAGAGAGGGACAGTGTGTGAGAGAGAGAGGGACAGTGTGTGAGAGAGAGAGGGACAGTGTGTGAGAGAGAGAGGGACAGTGTGTGAGAGAGAGAGGGACAGTGTGTGAGAGAGAGAGGGACAGTGTGTGAGAGAGAGAGGGACAGTGTGTGAGAGAGAGAGGGACAGTGTGTGAGAGAGAGAGGGACAGTGTGTGAGAGAGAGAGGGACAGTGTGTGAGAGAGAGAGGGACAGTGTGTGAGAGAGAGAGGGACAGTGTGTGAGAGAGAGAGGGACAGTGTGTGAGAGAGAGAGGGACAGTGTGTGAGAGAGAGAGGGACAGTGTGTGAGAGAGAGAGGGACAGTGTGTGAGAGAGAGAGGGACAGTGTGTGAGAGAGAGAGGGACAGTGTGTGAGAGAGAGAGGGACAGTGTGTGAGAGAGAGAGGGACAGTGTGTGAGAGAGAGAGGGACAGTGTGTGAGAGAGAGAGGGACAGTGTGTGAGAGAGAGAGGGACAGTGTGTGAGAGAGAGAGGGACAGTGTGTGAGAGAGAGAGGGACAGTGTGTGAGAGAGAGAGGGACAGTGTGTGTGTGTGAGAGAGAGGGACAGTGTGTAAGAGAGAGAGAAGGACAGTGTGTGTGTGTGAGAGAGAGGGACAGTGTGTGAGAGAGAGAGGGACAGTGTGTGTGAGTGAGAGAGAGGGACAGTGTGTGTGAGAGAGGGACAGTGTGTGAGAGAGAGAGAGGGACAGTGTGTGTGAGAGAGAGAGAGGGACAGTGTGTGTGTGTGTGTGAGAGAGAGAGGGACAGTGTTTGTGAGAGAGAGAGAGAGGGACAGTGTGTGTGAGAGAGAGAGGGACAGTGTGTGTGAGAGAGAGGGACAGTGTGTGAGAGAGAGAGGGACAGTCTGTGTGTGTGAGAGAGAGGGACAGTGTGTGTGTGTGAGAGAGAGAGGGACAGTGTGTGTGTGTGTGAGAGAGAGAGGGACAGTGTGTGTGTGTGTGAGAGAGGGGGACAGTGTGTGTGTGTGAGAGAGTGTGAGAGAGAGAGAGAGAGAGAGAGAGAGAGAGAGGGACAGTGTGTGTGAGAGAGAGAGGGACAGTGTGTGTGCGAGAGAGAGGGACAGTGTGTGTGCGAGAGAGAGGGACAGTGTGTGTGCGAGAGAGAGAGAGACAGTGTGTGTGTGTGAGAGAGAGAGGGACAGTGTGTGTGTGTGAGAGAGAGAGGGACAGTGTGTGTGTGTGTGAGAGAGAGAGGGACAGTGTGTGTGTGAGAGAGAGAGAGGGACAGTGTGTGTGTGTGAGAGAGGGAGGGACAGTGTGTGTGTGAGAGAGGGAGGGACAGTGTGTGTGTGAGAGAGGGAGGGACAGTGTGTGTGTGAGAGAGAGAGGGACAGTGTGTGTGTGAGAGAGAGAGGGACAGTGTGTGTGTGTGAGAGAGGGAGGGACAGTGTGTGTGTGTGTGAGAGAGAGGGACAGTGTGTGTGTGTGAGAGAGAGAGGGACAGTGTGTGTGTGTGAGAGAGAGGGACAGTGTGTGAGAGAGAGAGGGACAGTGTGTGAGAGAGAGAGGGACAGTGTGTGAGAGAGAGAGAGGGACAGTGTGTGTGAGAGAGAGGGCAATGTGTGAGAGAGAGAGAGGGACAGTGTGTGTGAGAGAGAGGGACAGTGTGTGAGAGAGAGAGGGACAGTGTGTGAGAGAGAGAGGGACAGTGTGTGTGTGAGAGAGAGAGGGACAGTGTGTGAGAGAGAGAGGGACAGTGTGTGAGAGAGAGAGGGACAGTGTGTGTGTGAGAGAGAGAGGGACAGTGTGTGAGAGAGAGAGAGAGGGACAGTGTGTGTGTGTGTGTGAGAGAGAGAGAGAGGGACAGTGTTTGTGAGAGAGAGAGAGAGGGACAGTGTGTGTGAGAGAGAGGGACAGTGTGTGTGTGTGAGAGAGAGAGAGGGACAGTGTGTGTGTGTGAGAGAGAGAGGGACAGTGTGTGTGTGTGAGAGAGAGAGGGACAGTGTGTGTGTGTGAGAGAGAGAGAGGGACAGTGTGTGAGAGAGAGGGACAGTGTGTGTGTGTGTGTGAGAGAGAGAGGGACAGTGTGTGTGTGTGTGTGAGAGAGAGAGGGACAGTGTGTGTGTGTGAGAGAGAGGGACAGTGTGTGAGAGAGAGGGACAGTGTGTGAGAGAGAGGGACAGTGTGTGAGAGAGAGGGACAGTGTGTGAGAGAGAGGGACAGTGTGTGAGAGAGAGGGACAGTGTGTGAGAGAGAGGGACAGTGTGTGAGAGAGAGGGACAGTGTGTGAGAGAGAGGGACAGTGTGTGAGAGAGAGGGACAGTGTGTGTGAGAGAGGGACAGTGTGTGTGAGAGAGGGACAGTGTGTGTGAGAGAGGGACAGTGTGTGTGAGAGAGGGACAGTGTGTGTGAGAGAGGGACAGTGTGTGTGAGAGAGGGACAGTGTGTGTGAGAGAGGGACAGTGTGTGTGAGAGAGGGACAGTGTGTGTGAGAGAGGGACAGTGTGTGTGAGAGAGGGACAGTGTGTGTGAGAGAGGGACAGTGTGTGTGAGAGAGGGACAGTGTGTGTGAGAGAGGGACAGTGTGTGTGAGAGAGGGACAGTGTGTGTGAGAGAGGGACAGTGTGTGTGAGAGAGGGACAGTGTGTGTGAGAGAGGGACAGTGTGTGTGAGAGAGGGACAGTGTGTGTGAGAGAGGGACAGTGTGTGTGAGAGAGGGACAGTGTGTGTGAGAGAGGGACAGTGTGTGTGAGAGAGGGACAGTGTGTGTGAGAGAGGGACAGTGTGTGTGAGAGAGGGACAGTGTGTGTGAGAGAGGGACAGTGTGTGTGAGAGAGGGACAGTGTGTGTGAGAGAGGGACAGTGTGTGTGAGAGAGGGACAGTGTGTGTGAGAGAGGGACAGTGTGTGTGAGAGAGGGACAGTGTGTGTGTGTGTGTGTGAGTGAGAGAGAGAGAGGGACAGTGTGTGTGTGTGTGAGAGAGAGGGACAGTGTGTGAGAGAGAGGGACAGTGTGTGAGAGAGAGGGACAGTGTGTGAGAGAGAGGGACAGTGTGTGAGAGAGAGGGACAGTGTGTGAGAGAGAGGGACAGTGTGTGTGTGTGTGAGAGAGAGGGACAGTGTGTGTGTGTGTGAGAGAGAGGGACAGTGTGTGTGTGTGTGAGAGAGAGGGACAGTGTGTGTGTGTGTGAGAGAGAGGGACAGTGTGTGTGTGTGTGTGTGAGAGAGAGAGAGGGACAGTGTGTGTGTGTGTGTGTGAGAGAGAGAGAGGGACAGTGTGTGTGTGTGTGTGTGAGAGAGAGAGAGGGACAGTGTGTGTGTGTGTGAGAGAGAGGGACAGTGTGTGTGTGTGTGAGAGAGAGGGACAGTGTGTGTGTGTGTGAGAGAGAGGGACAGTGTGTGTGTGTGTGTGTGAGAGAGAGAGAGGGACAGTGTGTGTGTGTGTGTGTGAGAGAGAGAGAGGGACAGTGTGTGTGTGTGAGAGAGAGGGACAGTGTGTGTGTGTGAGAGAGAGAGGGACAGTGTGTGTGTGTGTGAGAGAGGGACAGTGTGTGTGAGAGAGAGAGAGGGACAGTGTGTGTGAGAGAGAGAGAGAGGGACAGTGTGTGTGTGAGAGAGAGAGGGACAGTGTGTGTGTGTGTGAGAGAGAGAGGGACAGTGTGTGTGTGTGTGTGTGAGAGAGAGAGGGACAGTGTGTGTGTGTGAGAGAGGGACAGTGTGTGTGAGAGAGAGAGGGACAGTGTGTGTGTGTGTGAGAGAGGGACAGTGTGTGTGTGAGAGAGAGAGAGGGACAGTGTGTGTGAGAGAGAGGGACAGTGTGTGTGTGTGTGAGAGAGGGACAGTGTGTGTGTGAGAGAGAGAGAGGGACAGTGTGTGTGTGTGTGTGAGAGAGGGACAGTGTGTGTGTGTGAGAGAGAGAGGGACAGTGTGTGTGTGTGTGTGAGAGAGAGAGGGACAGTGTGTGTGTGTGAGAGAGAGGGACAGTGTGTGTGTGTGTGAGAGAGAGAGAGAGGGACAGTGTGTGTGAGAGAGAGGGACAGTGTGTGTGTGTGTGAGAGAGGGACAGTGTGTGTGTGAGAGAGAGAGAGGGACAGTGTGTGTGTGTGTGTGAGAGAGGGACAGTGTGTGTGTGTGAGAGAGAGAGGGACAGTGTGTGTGTGTGTGTGAGAGAGAGAGGGACAGTGTGTGTGTGTGTGAGAGAGGGACAGTGTGTGTGTGAGAGAGAGAGGGACAGTGTGTGTGTGAGAGAGAGAGGGACAGTGTGTGTGTGTGAGAGAGGGACAGTGTGTGTGTGTGTATGAGAGAGAGGGACAGTGTGTGTGAGAGAGAGAGAGGGACAGTGTGTGTGTGTGTGAGAGAGGGACAGTGTGTGTGTGAGAGAGAGAGGGACAGTGTGTGTGTGTGAGAGAGGGACAGTGTGTGTGTGTATGAGAGAGAGGGACAGTGTGTGTGAGAGAGAGAGAGGGACAGTGTGTGTGTGTGAGAGAGAGGGACAGTGTGTGTGTGTGAGAGAGAGAGGGACAGTGTGTGTGTGTGAGAGAGAGAGGGACAGTGTGTGTGTGAGAGAGAGAGGGACAGTGTGTGTGAGAGAGAGAAGGGACAGTGTGTGTGTGTGTGAGAGAGAGGGACAGTGTGTGTGTGAGAGAGAGAGGGACAGTGTGTGTGTGTGAGAGAGAGAGGGACAGTGTGTGTGTGAGAGAGAGAGAGGGACAGTGTGTGTGTGAGAGAGAGGGACAGTGTGTGTGTGTGAGAGAGAGGGACAGTGTGTGTGTGTGAGAGAGAGAGAGAGGGACAGTGTGTGTGTGAGAGAGAGGGACTGTGTGTGTGAGAGGGACAGTGTGTGTGAGAGAGAGAGGGACTGTGTGTGTGAGAGGGACAGTGTGTGTGTGAGAGAGAGGGACTGTGTGTGTGTGTGAGAGAGAGGGACTGTGTGTGTGTGTGAGAGAGAGGGACAGTGTGTGTGAGAGAGAGAGAGAGGGACAGTGTGTGAGAGAGAGGGACAGTGTGTGTGTGTGAGAGAGAGAGGGACAGTGTGTGTGTGAGAGAGAGGGACTGTGTGTGTGAGAGGGACTGTGTGTGTGTGTGAGAGAGAGGGACAGTGTGTGTGAGAGAGAGAGAGGGACAGTGTGTGTGTGTGAGAGAGAGAGAGGGACAGTGTGTGTGTGTGAGAGAGAGAGGGACAGTGTGTGTGTGAGAGAGAGGGACAGTGTGTGTGTGTGTGAGAGAGAGAGGGACAGTGTGTGTGTGTGAGAGAGAGGGACAGTGTGTGTGTGTGTGAGAGAGGGACAGTGTGTGTGAGAGAGAGAGAGAGGGACAGTGTGTGTGAGAGAGAGAGAGGGACAGTGTGTGTGTGAGAGAGAGGGACAGTGTGTGTGTGTGAGAGAGAGAGGGACAGTGTGTGTGTGAGAGAGAGAGGGACAGTGTGTGTGTGTGAGAGAGAGGGGGACAGTGTGTGTGTGTGTGAGAGAGAGGGACAGTGTGTGTGAGAGAGAGAGAGGGACAGTGTGTGTGTGAGAGAGAGAGAGGGACAGTGTGTGTGTGAGAGAGAGAGGGACAGTGTGTGTGTGTGAGAGAGAGAGGGACAGTGTGTGTGTGAGAGAGAGAGGGACAGTGTGTGTGTGTGAGAGAGAGGGGGACAGTGTGTGTGTGTGTGAGAGAGAGGGACAGTGTGTGTGAGAGAGAGAGAGGGACAGTGTGTGTGTGAGAGAGAGAGGGACAGTGTGTGTGTGTGAGTGAGGGACAGTGTGTGTGAGAGAGAGAGAGGGACAGTGTGTGTGAGAGAGAGAGGGACAGTGTGTGTGTGTGAGAGAGAGAGAGGGACAGTGTGTGTGTGTGAGAGAGAGAGGGACAGTGTGTGTGTGAGAGAGAGAGGGACAGTGTGTGTGTGTGAGAGAGAGGGGGACAGTGTGTGTGTGTGTGAGAGAGAGGGACAGTGTGTGTGAGAGAGAGAGAGGGGACAGTGTGTGTGTGTGAGAGAGAGGGGGACAGTGTGTGTGTGTGTGAGAGAGAGGGACAGTGTGTGTGAGAGAGAGAGAGGGACAGTGTGTGTGTGAGAGAGAGAGGGACAGTGTGTGTGTGTGAGTGAGGGACAGTGTGTGTGAGAGAGAGAGAGGGACAGTGTGTGTGAGAGAGAGAGGGACAGTGTGTGTGTGTGAGAGAGAGAGAGGGACAGTGTGTGTGTGTGAGAGAGAGAGGGACAGTGTGTGTGTGAGAGAGAGAGGGACAGTGTGTGTGTGTGAGAGAGAGGGGGACAGTGTGTGTGTGTGAGAGAGAGAGGGACAGTGTGTGTGTGAGAGAGAGAGGGACAGTGTGTGTGTGTGAGAGAGAGGGGGACAGTGTGTGTGTGTGTGAGAGAGAGGGACAGTGTGTGTGAGAGAGAGAGAGGGACAGTGTGTGTGTGTGAGAGAGAGAGGGACAGTGTGTGTGTGAGAGAGAGAGGGACAGTGTGTGTGTGTGAGAGAGAGGGGGACAGTGTGTGTGTGTGTGAGAGAGAGGGACAGTGTGTGTGAGAGAGAGAGAGGGACAGTGTGTGTGTGTGAGTGAGGGACAGTGTGTGTGTGAGAGAGAGAGGGACAGTGTGTGTGTGTGAGAGAGAGAGGGACAGTGTGTGTGTGAGAGAGAGGGACAGTGTGTGTGTGTGAGAGAGAGAGGGACAGTGTGTGTGTGAGAGAGAGAGGGACAGTGTGTGTGTGTGAGTGAGGGACAGTGTGTGTGAGAGAGAGAGAGGGACAGTGTGTGTGTGTGAGAGAGAGAGGGACAGTGTGTGTGTGAGAGAGAGGGACAGTGTGTGTGTGAGAGAGAGGGGGACAGTGTGTGTGAGAGAGAGAGAGGGACAGTGTGTGTGAGAGAGAGAGGGACAGTGTGTGTGTGTGTGAGAGAGAGAGGGACAGTGTGTGTGTGTGAGTGAGGGACAGTGTGTGTGAGAGAGAGAGAGGGACAGTGTGTGTGTGAGAGAGAGGGACAGTGTGTGTGTGAGAGAGAGAGAGACAGTGTGTGTGTGAGAGAGAGGGACAGTGTGTGTGTGAGAGAGAGGGGGACAGTGTGTGTGAGAGAGAGAGAGGGACAGTGTGTGTGAGAGAGAGAGGGACAGTGTGTGTGTGTGTGAGAGAGAGGGACAGTGTGTGTGTGAGAGAGAGAGAGGGACAGTGTGTGTGAGAGAGAGAGAGGGACAGTGTGTGTGTGTGAGAGAGAGAGGGACAATGTGTGTGTGTGAGAGAGAGAGACAGTGTGTGTGTGAGGAGTTGAACCTCTCCCTCTCTCTCCTTCTCCCCCATCCCCCTGTTATAATAACTGACACATTTCCCCCACACATTGTAAATAAATAGACAGAGTGTTGTGATATTTACACAATCACGGGTCTCCGTTCCCTCCGCCTTCGAACCTCAAAATGGCGGCCGCCGCCCGCCTTCCAGCACCTTCCGCCGCCGCTCCGCCTCCCGCCCTCCCCTTGAGTGGCGTCCCTCTTAGCCAATCGCCGGCTCCGTCTGTGGTGTTTCCGACCACTCGCCGCTTGGAGGCGTGTCCCTGCCGCTTCCCTGCCCTCGGGGTGTGTTCACGAGCCTTTGCGATTCGTCACCTCCCGCCACCAATCAGTGCGACCCTCTTCCCCCCCCTCCTGCGCGAGGCCTGGCGGCCGTGAATGGGAATCCCCGCCTCCCGCTGACGTACGTCTTCCGACCCCTCCCCTTGAGGCCTCGGGTGGTTGCGGTGCCTCTCGGGATCCGTCGTTGGCCTCCGCGATGCTTATCGGGGAACACGAACGGCGTGCATCTCCGGACCGCGCAGGCCCAGTCATGCGTCCTTCCCTCAGCCGCGGTGCTTCTTGGGATACCGGATGTCCATTCCGAGATGGTGCCAGGACTCAGACGCGGTGCATCTTGGGATGTCGGATGTCCATTCCGAGATGGTGCCTGGACTCAGACCGGGTGCATCTCGGGATATTGGATGTCCGGATCCGCGTTGCTGCTGGGACTCAGACGGGGTGCATGTTGGGATGTTGGAGGATTGGCATCATGAATGCCTTGTGGGCTGCTGGCTGTAACAGGAGGATGCAGCTCCTTCCTATTTTTGCACTTCCTTCTTCCTCATGATGGCCAAGCCCAAGCTGGTGGTGTTTGATTTGGGTAAGAGTCTTCTCTCCTGACTGTTGTGCCCTCTCCATCTCCCTGCTTTTAAATATATTGTCAATACATGGGGTTTGAAGGGGGTTTTTAATGAAGTTAAGTACCTAGAGTACATCCAAGGAGAGACTGACCTTTTCTTTGTGCAGCCTGTGAGGTTTTGAATGGTTTCTAGGTTGGTGCAGAACCTCTGTGGATGGCTGTCTGCTTCTCTTCAATTCTGGCGCAATTCTGGTCTCCTTCCTGTAGGAAGGATCTTGTGAAACATGAAAGGGCTCAGTAAACATTCACAAGGATGTTGCCAGGGTTGGAGGGTTTCAGCCACAGGGAGAGGCTGAACAGGCTGGGGCTGTTTTCCCCGGAGCGTCGGAGGCTGAGGGGCTGACTTTATACAGGTTTATCAAATCACGAGGGGGCATGGATAGGGTAAGCAGACCAAGTCTTTTCCCTGGGGTGGGGGGGAGTCCAGAACTACATAGGTTTGGGGTAAGAGGGGAAGGGGACCTCAGGGTCAACTTCTTCACGCAGAGGGTGGTGCGGGTATGGAATGAGCTGCCAGAGGAAGTGGTGGAGGTTGGCACAATTGCAACATTTAACAGGCATCTGGTTTGGAGGGATATGGGCTGGGTGCTGATCGGTGGGACTAGACTGGGTTGGGATATCTGGGGTCGGCATGGACGAGTTGGACCGAAGGGTCTGTTTCCGTGCTGTCCATCTCTATGAGTCTATAACTGCAGATTCTGCAAATCGGACACAGAACTAAAACACAACAGTGAGTCCCGAGGGAGGATCGATGGACCCAAGATGTCAACTCTGGTTTCCCTTTGCTGCCAAGCTTTTCCAGCGACTTCTATTTACGTCTCTTCGACTTCTTTTTCCGGCGGGTTGGAGCAGTAGGGAACAGCTGAATAGGAGCGGGGGCTGTTTTCCCTTGAACGTCAGGCACTGAGGGGGTGGCCTTTGAAAGGTTTATAAAAGCCTGAGGGGCACGGACAGGGTGAATGGACAAGGTCTTTTTCCTCCGGGATGGGAGGGAGTCCAGAACTAGAGGGCGTAGGTTTAAGATGAGAGGGGAAAGGTTTAACAGCGACCTGAGGGGCAATGTTTTCATCCAGAGGGTGGTGCGTGTCTGGAATGAGCTGCCAGAGGAAGTGGTGGAGGCTGGTACAATTGCAACATTTGAAAGGCATCTGGATGGGGACATGAATAGGAAGGGTTTGGAGGGATATGGGCCAAGGGCTGACAAATGGAAATGGTTTTGGTTCAGATATCTGGCCGTCACGGATGGGTTGGACTGAAGGATTTGCTTCCATGCTATACATCTCTGTGTCATGTCTGTGCTAGGATGACCTTGGAGAGAGGGCATACCTTCTCCAGTGGTATGTGGGTGCAAGAGAGGCTGGCTAGAGTGGTTCATCATCGATATGGTGTCCAAACTGAAGTTTAATAAGTTGAACTTCAGATGCCATACATGTTTAATTTTTCTAGGTTTTCAAACCGGTCTAAAGGGAGACCGTCATGGCACCTTGGTGGGGTCCCTACCTCAATGCTAGAAGGCCCAGGTTTGAGTCCCACCTGCACGAAAGGTGTGCCCTCACATTTCTGAACATATTGGTTTTCATCATCGATAAGGGAGACTGCCAAGACACAGGGATCGTTCACAGGCAGCAGACGTTTGTCAATGTCAAATTCTGTAAGCAAACCAACGAGTGGGAGAAAGATGAGTCTCGAAGAGGGTCGGTGCTGGAAAAGCACAGCTGGTCAGGCAGCATTGGAGGAGCAGGACAGAGTTGGCGCCTTGTCTCCCCCAGTCTAGAGGAGACTACATCGAGAGCAGTGGGCACAGTGGATGATGTCTGTGGAAGTACAGGTCGAATCTGGAAGGTTCCTTTGGGGGCTTGGACGGAGGTGAGGTGGGATGGGCAAGTGCAGGTTTTGCACTGCTTGCGTTGGCAGGAGAAGGTGCCGAGAGTGGAGGGTGGAACGCGTGCGGAACACTTCAGAGAACATCTCCGAGACACCTGCATGAAACAACCCCACCGCCCCGTGGCCGAACACTTTAACTCCTGCTCCCATTCCATCAAGGATATGCAAGTCGTGGGCCTCCATCACCGCCAGACTCTAGCCATCCGCTGCCTTTGGGACCGTCCAACCTCACAGGATCAATGTCGATTCCACCAGTTCCCTCGTTCCCACCCCCTCCCACTTTAACCCAGATCCAACCTTCCAACTCAATACGGCCTTCTTGAACTGTCTTACCTGTCCATCTTCCTTCCAACCTCCCCTCTGACATATCAGAATCATACCCACCCTCCACCCCATCTATGTTTGGTAATCCCAGAAACCTTCCCTCCCAGCCCCACCTCCCTTTCGTTTACCTCTCAGTCCCCCTTGCACCAACCCCTCATTCCTGACGAAGAGCTTATGTCCGAAACTTCAATTCTCCTGCTGCTTGGATGCTGCCTGACCTGCTGAGCTTTTCTCGCACCATACTCTTTGACTTAGAGGGGTACACAGTGGCTCATTGGTTAGCAACGCTGCCTCACGGTGCCAGGGACCCAGGTTCGATTCCAGCCTCAGGGCGACCGTCTGTGTGGAGTTTCCACATTCTCCCCTCCGTGCCTGCTTGGGTTTCCTCTGGGTGCTCCAGTTTCCTCCCACTGTCCAAAGATGTGCAGGTTAGGGTGGATTGGCCGTGCTAAGTTACCCATAGTGCCCAGGGATGTGCAGGTTAGGGTGGATTGGCCGTGCTAAATTACCCATAGTGCCCAGGGATGTGTAGGTTAGGGTGGATTGGCCGTGCTCAATTACCCATAGTGCCCAGGAATGTGTAGGTCAGTGTGGATTGGCCGTGCTAAATTACCCATCGTGATAGGTGCATTAGTCAGGGGTAAATGTAGGGTAGGGGAATGGGTCTGCGAAACGAGTTGCAAATTAAGGTGAAGTACTGGGAAACGTGGTGGAGTCAGCCTCACCATCGAGAGGGGAGCTGGCTGGTTTTTTGTTTTGTGTAGAAATGGTGTACTCAAAACAAAGGCAGGAGATTCGTGCTCGGCCGTGGAATCGGTGCGGACAGAGTGAGGACAGACCGTCCTGGAACCGTGTGCCGTTTTGGACCTTGCTCACTGACTCGGGAGCTGCCCGAACCTTCGAAATCCTCATCCACCCCTCCTATTGCCGGCATATGTGACGGTTCTAGCCCACCCTTGGGGTCGTCTCCCACAATCGACTGGAGCAACTCGATACGCTAAGTTCGGCTGGGTTTATCAAACCCATGTCCAGCAAGACTTAGTGATTGTTTCACGGGGTGGTGGTGGGGTGGGGGGGGAGGAAGGGCCTAGCTCTGGAGGCCAGCAGGAGTTGCTCTGACCCTCATTGCTGAGTCATTTCAGAGGGCAGATTCAGAGCCACCAACCCAATGCTGGCGACGATCCCTGGTCTCCTTCCTGTAGGAAAGATGTTGTGAAACTTGAAAGGGTTCAGCAAAGCTTCACAAGGATGTTGCCAGGGTTGGAGGGTTTGAGCTACAGGGAGAGGCTGAACAGGCTGGAGCTGTTTTCCCTGGAGTATTGGAGGCTGAGGGGGGACCTTGTTTATAAAATCACGAGGGGGCACAGATAGGGGTAAATAGACCAGGTCTTTTCCCTCTGGGGTGGGAGAGTCCAGAACTAGAGGGGTGTAGGTTTAGGGTGAGAGGGGAAAAAGGGACTTAAGGGGTAACTTTTTCACCCAGAGGGTGATACGTGTATGGAATGAGCTGCCAGAGGAAGTGGGGGAGGCTGGTACAATGACAGCATTGAAAAGGTGGACGGGGACATGAATAGGAAGGGTTTGGAGGGATATGGGCCAAGTTTTGGCACCCGGGGCTAGATGAGGTTAGGGATGTCGGGTCAGACTGGACGGGTTGGACCCAAGGCCCTGTTTTCGAGCTTTCGTCTCTGAGTCACGTGGAGGCCAGACCAGATAAGGATGGCAGGTACTGAATCAGAGTTAACTTGAACATGGCAATTGGGGTGACGTTGGAATGGCAGACCAGTCGTGAGGGACTGAACGGCCTCCTGTTCCCAAGGAACAGGCTCAAGGAGAAAGAAATACCGAGGGGAGGCAGTGGAGTGTACAACTCTGTGACTCTGTTGAGATCTAACATCTTCTCTCCCTCCACGCCTCTTCTTCCCCCCCCCCCCCCCCACATACACTCTCTCTTTCTTTCAGATTACACTCTCTGGCCATTCTGGGTGGACACACACGTGGACCCACCATTCAGAAAGGAAAGGTGAGGAAATGGTATTTCGACCTGATCTTCTCTCGTTCCCTCCCTCACTCTGCCCCATTCCCTCTCACTCTCCCCCTCCTCGTACTTTGCCCTGTTCCCTCTCTCTCTCCATCCCTCACTCTGCCCTATTCAGTCTTTCTCTGTCTGTCTCTCTCCCTTCATCCTGCCTCATTCGCTCTCTCTCTCTCTCTCTCTCTCTCTCTCTCTCTCTCCCCAAGCCCAACTCTACCCTGTTTCTTCTCCTTCCCCCACCCCCCAACTCTGTCCCATTCAGTCTCTCTGTGTCTCTCTCCCTTCATCCTGCCTCATCCCCTCTTTCTCCAACCCCAACTCTGCCCTGTTTCCTCTCTTTCCCCCCCCCCACTCTGCCCCATTCAGTCTCTCTCTGTCTGTCTCTCTCTCTCCATCCTGCCCCATTCTCTCTATCCAAACACTACTCTGCCCCATTCTCCCCCTCTCTCCACTATTCCCTCGCTCCCCCTCCCCACAGTGCCCTGCTCCCCCCTCCCCACCTCTCTCCTCCATTTTCTCTGTGTGCCCCCCTCCCTCATTCCCTCCTTCCCTTCTCTGACACGCTGTTGCCATTTGCAGGAATGGCAAGATCGTGGATAGCGCTGGGCGGACGATTAACCTCTACGCGGAGGTGACGGAAGTGCTGCAGACACTCCAGAGGGATGGCATCCAGATTGCAGCTGCTTCCCGGTGTGTATCAGACATCCCTGGGACCTGCCCACAACTTGGCTGCACATACAAGTTGGCGAAACCTTTCCCAGGGACACATGTGGCTGCTGGTGGTGGTCAGAGGGGAAATTGAGGAAAACAAATACGTGCAGTAGAGATGATTTGGAGATGCTGGTGTTGGAATGGGGTGTACAAAGTTAGTGTATGGCCACGCTAAATTACCCATAGTGCCCCGGGATGTGCAGGTTAGGGTGGATTGGCCGTGCTAAATTACCCATAGTGCCCCAGGGATGTGCAGGTTAGGGTGGATTGGCCGTGCTAAATTACCCATAGTGCCCCAGGGATGTGCAGGTTAGGGTGGATTGGCCGTGCTAAATTACCCATAGTGCCCCAGGGATGTGCAGGTCAGGGTGGATTGGCCATGCTAAATTACCCATAGTGCACAGGGATGTGCAGGTTAGGGTGGATTGGCCATGCTAAATTACCCATAGTGCCCCAGGGATGTGCAGGTTAGGGTGGATTGGCCGTGCTAAATTACCCATAGTGCCCCAAGGGATGTGCAGGTCAGGGTGGATTGGCCGTGCTAAATTACCCATAGTGCCCAGGGATATACAGGTTAGGGTGGATTGGCTATGCTAAATTACCCATAGTGCCCCAGGGATGTGCAGGTCAGGGTGGATTGGCCGTGCTAAATTACCCATAGTGCCCCAGGGATGTGCAGGTCAGGGTGGATTGGCCGTGCTAAATTGTCCCATCGTGCTCAGGCATGTGTCGGGTAGATTAGGGTAGATTAGTCAGTGGTAAAATGTAGTAGGATATGGGCACGGGTCTGGGTGGGTTGCTGTTCAGAGGGTCGGTGTGGACTTGTTGGGCTGAAGGGCCTGTTTCCACACTGTAGGAATTCGATAAATCTTACTCTACACAACCACCTGATGAAGGAGCGTCGCTCCGAAAGCTAGTGTGCTTCCAAATAAACCTGATGTTGTGTGATTTTTGTTTTTTTAACTTTGTCCACCCCAGTCCAACACCATCACTTCCAAGTCAGAATTGTTGTGGTAGGTGATTTTAATTTTTCTAAATGTTGACTGGGACTACAACGGAGTGAAAAGGTGAAGAATTTGTTAAATATATCGGAGAAAATCTCTTTTTATCAAAGGTGTATATGCTCCCAACTAGAGAAGGGGCAAAACCTGACCTTCTCTTGGGAAATCAGGCAAGGCGAGTAATTGAGATGTTAGTCGGGGAACATTGTGGGTCTGGTGATTGTAATTCTATTAGTTTTAATATAGTTATGGAAAAGGATTAGGATTCCACAAAGTTTGAAGTCTTAAACTGGGGTAAGGCAACAGTTTAATGGTGTGAGACAAGAACTTTCAAAAGTTGATGGGATTTGACTGTTTTGAAGGTAAAAGGACATCTTAGCGAGTTTTGAGAAGATCTGTAGCTCAGGTTGAGGTTCTGGATGTAGGTTTGCTCGCTGAGCTGGAAGGTTCACTTCCAGACGTTTCGTCACCGTGCTAGGTAACATCACCAGTGGGCCTCCGGGCGAAGCGCTCCTGATAATTCCGGCTTTCTACTTATCTTTGGGTTGGTGATGTCACTTCCTGTGGTGGTGTCATTTCCTGTTCTTTTTCTTGGGGGGGGGGGGGTGTCGAGTTGGTTCAAAGGCATGACCTTTCCGTCAGGGTGAAAGGTAAAGCTGGGCGGGGGGGGGGGGGTTTCGGAGAACGATGGGTGAAAAAAGAAATTAAGGTTAGAGTCAAGAAATCTCTTGAGGAGTGTAAGGGGCATTCTTAGGAGGGAGATCAGATGAGAAGACAGTGCCTTGGCCAATGGGAATTACAGAAAGCCCAAAGAGATTCGACAAATGCATTAAGAGCAACTATGGAGAGGGTGGATCCAAGAGGGGCATCTTTTGTCAAAAGAACAGCGCAGGAACAGGCCCTTCGGCCCCTCCAAGCTTGCACTGACACCTTTTACCCTTCCGCGCTAAAACTGTCTTCGCTGACAGGATCCGTATTCCCCCTCTCACCTCCCTGGTGATGTATTCCACCGGGTGAATCTTGAACGCTGCTATTGTTACCTGCTTCCCCTGTGACAACGCGTTCCAGGCGCTCAACACCGGGTGGTGTGGTGACCAGAACTGCATGTAATATTTTAAGTGTGACCTAACTAAAGCTCGATGAAGCTGCAGGATAACCTGTCTACCCTGCACTCAATGTCCCTTCCAATGAAGACAAGCACATACCATAAGCCCTTTTTCTTTTTACTTTACCTGCCCTACCAATGATCTGTGGACCTGCACACGCAGATCCCTGTGCGCACCAATACTCCTCAGGGGTTCTGCCATTCACTGGATCACTTCCACCTCTACCTGCCCTTCCAAAACGCATCACCTCCACGTTTTGTCCAGATTGAACTCTATTTTTCTACGTTCCCCCCCCCCCCCCGTCTCCAACTGATCTGTACCCTCTGACAATCTTCCTCGCAGTCCACAACTCCTCCAACCTTGGTATCGTCTGGGCTGACGAGACGGTTTTCCTCCAAACCGTCTTCTGTAGCTCCCGAGTCCCAGCACCGATCCCGGTGGGACACCGCTCGGCGCAACCCTCCGTTCCGTACAGATCTTGTCCCTGAGGATCTTTCCCGATCATTTTCCCGACCACCAACATGAGGCCTAGAGGCCTGTGATTTCCTGGATCGTCCCCTCTCTCCTTCTCTAAACAACGGGACAACATTGACTTGTTTCCCCCCCGGCCTTCTGCTTCCCTCACCTGCGGCCAATGAGGATACAAAGGTTGCTGGAGCATGGAAGCACTGCTGATGATTCCTGCTTTCTATTTAGATATTTGGGTTGGTGATATCATTTCCTGTGGTGAAGTCACTTCCTGTTCCTTTTCGCAGGGGGTGGTGGATGGGGTCTAACTCGATATGTTTGTTGGTAGAGTTTTGGTTGGAATGCCCTGCTTCTAGGAATTCTCGCGTGTGTCTCTATTTGGCTTATGCTGGGATGGATGTGTTGTCCCTGTCAAAATGGCGACCTTCCTCATCTGTACGTGAGGACACTAGGGAGAGAGGGTCTTGTCTTTTTGTGGCGAGTTGGTGTTCATGGATCCTGGTGGCTAGTTTTCTGCCTGCTTGTCCAGTGTAGTGTTTGTTACAGTTCTTCCAGGTCAGTGAGCAAACCTACATCCAAAAGGTTTATAAAGTCATGAGAGGGGGCATGGATAGGGTAAATAGACAAGGTTTCTATCAGCCGCTGGGACACATCTCAGTCTGCTTTCTCTTGTACCCTCCCCAGCACCGGTGAAGTGGCGGGAGCTAATCAGCTGCTGAATCTCTTCAAGCTCGACTCCTACTTCATCCAAAAAGAAATATACCCAGGGTCAAAGGTCACTCACTTCACAAGGTAGGTGTGCACCCCTTTGGACCATTCCTTCCTCCTCCTCCCTCTCTTT
Source organism: Chiloscyllium punctatum (assembly GCF_047496795.1). NCBI lineage: Eukaryota > Metazoa > Chordata > Chondrichthyes > Orectolobiformes > Hemiscylliidae > Chiloscyllium > Chiloscyllium punctatum. Next base: position 3,910 of record NW_027311131.1, on the reverse strand, counting down.
CTCCCCCCCCCCCCCCCCCCCCATGGGAGACCAGGGAGGGATTCCTTTCACCCTTATCGCACACATCTAAAGTGATGGTGCAGCGGCTCAGTGGTTAGTGCTGCCACCTCACAGCACCATGGACCCAGGTTCAATCCCAACCTCAGGGTGACTGCCTGTGTGGAGTTTGCAGATTCTCTCCCCCTTCCCCCGACCCGGTGTCTACGTGGATTTCCCTTCCACAGTCCAAACCTGTGCAGGTTAGGGTGGATTGGCCGTGCTACATTACCCATAGTGCCCCAGGGATGGGCAGGTTAGGGTGGATTGGCCATGCTAAATTACCCATAGTGCCTCAGGGACCGGCAGGTTAGGGTGAATTGGCCGTGCTAAATTACCCATAGTGCCCAGGGATGTGCAGGTGAGGGTGGATTGGCTTTGCTAAATTACCCAGAGTGCCCGGTGGATTAATCAGGGCTAAATGTAGAATAATAAGGGAAAGAGATTCTGTGAAATCCTCCCAAGCTGTAATGGGGTTGGGTGGGGAGTCAAGAGCCAGAGCAACAGGAAGCCATTTAGCCCCCTCTACCCCAGAGAGCACAGGCCCCCTGAATGTCCTGAGGGGAACAGGCAGAACTGACCACGATGAGAGCGAGTGGACGACCTGACTATTATGCATCCAATTGGGGCCCAACATCAGGGGCTCAGCCTTTCTAGGGGGGGGGGGCGGGGGGGGACGTTGCGTTATATCATTGTGTCACGCAGAAATGGCCGGAATTTTCAAGTCCCCCCCTTCCCCTCTGTCAGGCATTCACTCTCTCGTTCCCCTGCTGTCGGCTTCTGACTGTGCCAGTCAGTCGGCTCTCCCCTCACAAACATCCTCAGCCCGGACTCTGCTCTGTCTGTCCCAGTCCTGCTACACCTCCCCCTCCCCCAGTCTGTCCCAGCCCTGCTCCCCCTCTTGATGTGTCTCACTCTCTCATGTTCTGTCACACAGGATCAACCAGGCTACCAGAACCCAAGTTCTCAGAGATGATCTTCTTCGATGATGAACACCGGAACATTGTGGACGTCGGGAAATTAGGTGAATGATGGGCACCGTCGTTCCCTCTGGAACCGTCAGTCCCTGCCCCAGAGACCTAATCTGTGCTCCCCTGTCTTCCCCCTTCCTGACAATCGTCCACCCCCCACCTTTTCTGCCTTTCCCTGATTAACACAATTCCCTTCATGATTAAAAAAATCTGTCTCAGCCTTCAATGCCCCACTCCAACAGCTCCCCCCCTCCTGCGGTCACATATTCCACCAGTTCAGCTCTCCTGAAAACGCTGGACTCTCTCTCTCTCGTATTTGTTATCTAATTCTCTGACCATGCTAAATCGGCTACCTTCCACACCGTGGGGCTCTTACATCACCTAACACGTGATACCTTCACAAATATCACCTGATCCACCTACCTGATGAAGGAGCGTCGCTCCGAAAGCTCGTGTGCTTCCCATATAACCCGTTTTTAAACTTTGTCCACCCCCGTCCAACACCGGCATCTCCACATCACGATTGAGCCAAATATATTACATCTACTGCTCCTCCTTTACCTACCCCTTCCAACAGACGTTGAGCTGATGACCTGTAGTTAGCTGTTGTATTTTGTCAACTTCCCGTTTCTTAAATGAAGGCGATACGTAGGCATTTTTTCCAATCTTCTGGGATTTCTACAAAATCTCAGGACTTGTATCAGTGTTTCCAATATCCCTGTGGCTGTTTCCTAGATTAGATTCCCTAGAGTGTGGAAACAGGCCCTTCCGCCCAACCAGTCCACACCGAAGCTCCGAAGAATAACCCACCTAGACCCGTTCCCTCTGACTAATGCACCTAACACTGTAGGTAATTTAGCACGGCCAATCCACTCTCAGCTGCCCATCCCTAGGCACTATGGGTAATTTAGCACAGCCAATCCACCCTAACCTGCACATCCCTAGGCACTATGGGTAATTTAGCACGGCCAATCCACTCTCTCACCTGCCCATCCCTAGGCACTATGGGTAATTTAGCACAGCCAATCCACCCTAACCTGCACATCCCTGGGCACTATGGGTAATTTAGCATGGCCAATCCACTCTCACCTGCCCATCCCTGGGGACTATGGGTAATTTAGCATGGGCCAATCCACTCTCACCTGCCCATCCCTGGGCACTATGGTAATTTAGCACAGCCAATCCACCCTAAGCTACACATCTTTGAATTGGGAGGAAACCAGAGCACCCGTAGCAAACCCACACAGACACATGGGGACACTTGAATATTCTGTGGATGCCTTCTCTGCTTCCTGTTGTTCTGCCTCTCTGTCTGAGAGTGACACGCTCCCCCTGTTTTTTTTCCCCCCCCCCCCAGGTGTACTCTGCGTCCTGGTCCAGAATGGATGACCATGAAACTGCTGCAGGAGGGACTGGCGAAGTTTGTACACAAGCAGCAGAGCCGCAGCTGAGACCTGCATTGGGGGGTGAAGGGGTGAAGGGGGGGGGGGGGGTGAAGGGGGGGTGGGGGGTGGGGGTTGGGGGGGGGGGGTGGGGTTGTTTTATCCAATCCTTACGAACCTGCACTGGGACCCCGAGCGACACGCGAGCTGTTCTGTTCGGTGTGCGTAAACCCTTTTAAAGCTCGTGTCCTTCTGCTGAAGCCTTTTTAAAGCTCGCTCTCTCTTGAACGCAAACTGTCCCGAGATTGAGAGGAGAGCGGCAGGAGAGGAGAGCGGCAGAGAGAGAAAAAAAAAAAAGCAGCAGCGTTGAAATTTGGGCTTGAGACGACCAGTCGGGGAAACTTTCTGCTTCTCGGTGGCCTGTTACGGAAATCGCTCTGTTCTGCAGATCGACAACCTGTCTGTCGTTCTCGAGCTCAGTGCGCGGTACCTTGAGGATATTCAGTGTGTTAGAGGGAGCTCAGAGAAGGGGACAGTGGACTGATGTGTGCGATGAGGGGGGGGGGGTCAGAGTTTAAAAAGGAGAGTGGGGCATTTAAAACAGGCCAGAAACTGTTTGTTCTCAGGGTGTTGACATTCCTTGGCGTTCAGTTTCTGCAGAAGGCAACTGAGACATGACATAATAAATCCTTCTAAGAGTCACTTTTATAGATTAGATTACATTACAGTGTGGAAACAGGCCCTTCGGCCCAACAAGTCCCCCCCCCCCCCCCCCCCCCCCCCCCCCCCCCCCCCCCCCCCCCCCCCCCCCCCCCCCCCCCCCCCCCCCCCCCGCCCCCCCCCCCCCCCCCCCCCACCCCCCCCCCCCCCCCCCCCCCCCCCCCCCCCCCCCCCCCCCCCCCCCCCCCACCCCCCCCCCCCCCCACCCACCCCCCCCCCCCCCCCCCCCCCCCCCCCCCCCCCCCCACCCCCCCCCCCCCCCCCCAGCCGAAGCGTAACCCACCCATTCTCCTACATCTACACCTTACACTAACACTACGGGCAATTTAACATGGCCAATTCACCTGACCTGCACATCTTTGGAGTGTGGGAGGAAACCGGAGCACCCGGAGGAAACCCACGCAGACACGGGGAGAACATGCAAACTCCACACAGGCAGTCACCTGAGGCGGGAATTGAACCCAGGTCTCTGGCGCTGTGCTAACCACTGTGCCACCACTAATGTAGTTCTTCATGGCAGGGGGTGGAGGGGAGATATGCAAGAATGTCGAACTGAACGTTGGAGTGCGCCAACTGGTGTTCAAATCCCGAACTCACCCCGAATTTGAGGCGCCTCACTCCGGAGCCCTGTTCTGTAAAACACCCCAGCTCTCGGTAAATCGGGGTCATTGAACCAATCTTCTCCACTGTGTGAGGGGCACAGGGTTTAGCCTCACCCATCATCGTGCCCCTGTAGTGTGTTCAAAGCCAACTGGGGTCGGTGGTGGAGGAATTTAGGGCGGCAATTCCCCCCCAGTTATC
>NW_027311130.1:0-35042 GCF_047496795.1 Chiloscyllium punctatum | reverse complement strand
CTTTCATCACACCACCCATTAACATTCTCAATTCTACAGACCACAGGCCTAAATGATATGATCTCTCCTTCCATCTTAACCATGCAAGTCCAGGTATCATTCTTGTAAATCAATATTCTACTCCTTTCAGAAGGTGTGCGGCCCAGATCCGCTCACAGTACTCCAAGTGGGGTCTATCTACCCAGGGTTTTGTAGAACTGCAGCATAACTTCGGCATCCTTCTACTCCAGTCCTCTACTTAGAAATTTGTCTTGCAAACGTTTCGTCCCCTGTCTAGGTGACATCCTCAGTGCTTGGGAGCCTCCTGTGAAGCGCTTCTGTGCTGTTTGCTCCGGCATTTATTGTGGCCTGTCTCTGCCGCTTCCAGTTGTCAGTTCGAGCTGTCCACTTTAGTGGCCGGTATATTGGGTCCAGGTCGATGTGTTTGTTGATAGAGTCTGTGGATGAGTGCCATGCCTCTAGGAATTCCCTGGCTGTTCTCTGTTTGGCTTGCCCTATAATGGTAGTGTTGTCCCAGTCGAATTCATGTTGCTTGTCGTCTGTGTGTGTGGCTACTAAGGATAGCTGGTCGTGTCGTTTCGTGGCTAGTTGGTGTTTGTGCATACGGATCGTTAACTGTCTTCCTGTTTGTCCGATGTAGTGTTTTGTACAGTCCTTGCATGGGATTTTGTACACTACATTGGTTTTGCTCATGTTGGGTATCGGGTCCTTTGTCCTGGTGAGTTGTTGTCTGAGCGTGGCTGTAGGTTTGTGTGCTGTTATGAGTCCTAGTGGTCGCAGTAGTCTGGCTGTCAGTTCGGAAATACTCCTGATGTATGGTAGTGTGGCTAGTCCTTTGGGTCCACCTAGACAGGGGATGAAACGTTTGCAAGACAAATTCCCAGCTTGACGAACAGAACCACAACGAGCACCCGAGCTACAAATCTTCTCCCAAACTTTGACCTACTCAGAAAGGACAGCAATCTGTTCGCTTTCTGGATTATTTTCTGGACGTGTCCGTGACACTTTAAAGTTGTGTGCACCTGAAACCCCAAGTCTCCTTGGACATGCACTTCATACCATCCAGAAAAATACCTTGATCTGTCCCTTCTTGATCCAAAAATGGATAGCCTCACTATTGCTTTCATTCAAATGCTTTTGCCACAGTTTTGTTTATTGACCTAAATCTATCAATATCCCCTTGCAAATTTATGCTGTCATCTACACAGTCTACAATGCAGCCTAACTTATGCAGCCACAAATTATGATATGACTTCCTGTGCCATTATCCATTCCCTTAACAAATAACATCAATAATTGAGGCCCTAACACAAGTCCTTGTGAGACATAACTGGTTCCATCCTGCCAATTGACTACCTACCCATTATCTCTACTTTCTGTCACCTGCCTCTCAAACAATCTCCGAGCCCTGTCAGGAATTTGCCCTCAATTCTCTTGGCTTCTACCTTCTGAAGTGGATTTTGTCAAATGCCTTCTAGAAGTCCATGTAAACAACATCTATGGACATTATTCCCTGACAGCTACCTTCGTCCCCTCTTCAAACCCTCTGCAATGAATTTGTCAGGCACGACCTACCTGTCATGTGGCTCTCCCTGGTTAACTCAACAATTTGAGGTGCTCACTTATCCCAGCCTTGATTATAGACTCCAACAAATTCCCTGCCATAGGTGCTAAGCTCCATGCTCTGCAATTCCCGAGTTTTCCGGGTTCTCCTCTCTTAAAAAGCGCGACTGACACGTGCAACAATCCAATCCGGAGGAACGACTCCTGGATCTCGGGAATTCTGAACGATTACAGTTCGGGCTTCTATGAGGCGCTTGTCGATTTGTTTTAACACCCACCGATGGAACCCGCCTAATCCCAGGCATTTGTCACCCTTTGATTCCAGTCATTTCCTCATTATCGATGTTTTACTCACCTTCGTTTTATTCGGTTGCTTTTCCCGATCCACTTTTCATTTCACCGGGACTTCTGGCAAGCTATCCTCCTTTTCTCCTGAAAATACCGAGGTAAGGGGAATGATGGAACATCTCGACCATTTACAATGTCCCCACCTTCTCCTGATCACCCGCTTTCCCTTTAGGGCAGCGGAACATTTCTTCTCGATTTTGATGTCCCTGGAAAGATTCCGATCAAAATTCCTTTTGGGAGCTCTTTTACACTGCTTTGTGTCTTTCCTGCTCTCTGGATCTTTCCCAATCAGCAGGATCTATGCTGATATTTTTGTCCATGACTGTTTTCTTCTGTGAAGCAGAGCTTTCCCTCTCAGGGGTATCAACTGGTTTCCTATTGTCTTCAATGTTTCTTTAAACATCCTCCCGTCATCTTCAGTTCTTTTAGCCATCAGCAGATTTTCCAACCTTATTGTGGACGGTCTCTGTCTCATCTCAGTCAAGGCGGCTTTACCGAACTCTCCAACTCCAGCAGCATAGAACATAGAACAACACAGCACAGAACAGGCTCTTCAGCCCACGATGTTGTGCCGAACATTTGTCCGAGCTTAAGCACCTATCCATGTACCTATCCAAATGCCGCTTAAAGGTCACCAATGATTCTGACTCTGCCACTCCCACAGGCAGTGCATTCCATGCCCCCACCACTCTCTGGGTAAAGAACCTACCCCTGACATCCCCCCTATACCTTCTACCCTTCACCTTAAATTTATGTCCCCTTTCAACACTTTGTTGTACCCGGGGGAAAAGTCTCTGACTGTCTACTCTATCTATTCCCCTGATCATCTTATAAACCTCTATCAAGTCACCCCTCATCCTTCGCCGCTCCAATGAGAAAAGGCCGAGCACTCTCAACCTATCCTCGTACGACCTTTTCTCCATTCCAGGCAACATCCTGGTAAATCTTCTCTGCACTCTCTCCAAAGCTTCCACATCTTTCCAAAAGTGAGGCGACCAGAACTGCACACAGTACTCCAAATGTGGCCTAACCAAGGTCCTGTACAGCTGCAACATCACTTCACGACTCTTGAATTCAATCCCTCTGCTAATGAACGCTTATACTCCATAGGCCTCCTTACAAGCTCTCTGGAGTGGCAACTTTCAAAGATCTATGTACATAGACCCCAAGATCCCTCTGTTCCTCCACCTTACTAAGAACCCTACCGTTACCCCTGTATTCCGCATTCTTATTTGTCCTTCCAAAATGGACAACCTCACACTTGACAGTGTTAAACTCCATCTGACACTCCTCAGCCCAGCTCTGCATCACATCGAAGTGCCTTTGCTGCCGACAACAGCCCTCCTCACTATCCACAACTCCACCAATCTTTGTATCATCTGCAAATTTATTGATCTACCCTTCGACTCCCTCTTCCAAGTCATTAATAAAAATTACAAACAGCAGAGGACCCAGAACTGATCCCTGCAGAACTCCACTTGTAACTGGGCTCCAGACTGAATATTTACCATCTACCACCACTCTCTGACTTCGACTTGTAAGCCAGTTCTCCATCCAACTGGCCAAATTTCCCTCTATCATACCTCCTGACTTTCCGCATAAGCCTACCATGGGGAACATTATCAAATGCCTTACTAAAATCCATGTACACTACATCCACTGCTCTACCCTCATCCACATACTTGGTCACCTCCTCAAGACCTACCCTTCACAAATCCGTGCTGGCTGTCCCTAATCAAGCACTGTCTTTCCAGATACTCATAAATCCTATCCCTCAGTACCCTTTCCATTACTTTGCCTACCACTGAAGTAAGACTTACTGGCCTGTAATTCCCGGGGTTATCCCTATTCCCTTTTTTGAACAAGGGCACAACATTCGCCACTCTCCAGTTCCCTGGTACCACCCCCGTTGACAGTGAAGACGAAAAGATCATTGCCAATGGCTCTGCAATTTCCTCTCTTGCTTCCCACATAATCCTAGGATATATCCCGTCAGGCCCGGGGGATTTGTCTATCCTCAAGTTGTTCAAAACGCCCAACACATCTTCCTTCCTAACAAGTATCTCTTCCAACTTCCCAGTCAATTTCACACTCTCCTCTTCAACAATAAGGTCCCTCTCGTTTGTAAATACTGAAGAAAAGTACTCATACAAGACCTCTCCTATCTCTTCCAACTCAATACACAGTCTCCCGCTACTGTCCTTGATCGGACCTACCCTCGTTCTCGTCATTCTCATGTTTCTCACATACGCATAAAAGGCCTTGGAGTTATCCTTGACCCTATATGCCAAAGACTTTTCATGCCCTCTCTTAGCTCTCCTAATCCCTTTCTTCAGCTCCCGCCTGCTATCCTGTATCCCTCCAACGCTCTCTGAACCTCGTTTCCTCAACCTTATGTAAGCCTCCTTCCTCCTTACAAGACATTCAACCTCCCTTGTCAACCAAGGTGCCCTCACCCTACCATCTTATTCCTGCCTGACAGGTACATACATATCAAGGACATGTCGTATCTGTTCCTTGAAAAAGTTCCACATTTCCACAACATCCTTCCCTAACAGCCTATGCTCCCAACTTATGCTCCTCAGATCCTGTCTTACAACATTGTATTTACCCTTCCCCCAATTGTAAAACCAACCCTGTTGCATGCACCTATCTCTCTCCATAACCAAGGTGAAAGTCACAAAATTGTGGTCACCATCACCAAAATGTTCATCCACTAACAAGCCCATCACTTGTTCCAGTTCGTTACCAAATACAGCAGATACATGCTTTGTGCTTTCAAACACTGCCTTGAACTTGATAGTGCTATCATCGCTCTATGATAAGTGGCCACGCACAACTAGCTCACTCATTAATTCCAACTCATTACTCATTAATAAATCCAATACTGCTTGTCCACATGAAGCATATAGGACATAATGCAGTGAGAAACAGTACCGGCAATACACCAGACATGCACTACCTTTCTGACAAATGCTTGACTCCCTCTAAATCTGTGTTCACGTTAAAATCCCTCATGAGTAGTACTCTGGCTTTGTTACATATTGGATGCTGCCTGAACTGCTGTGCTCTTCCAGCACCACTAATCCAGTATTTGGTTTCCAGCATCTGCAGTCATTGTTTTTACTTTGTTACATATTGCCTAGTTTTGTGCATTTTTACCATCCAGGACTTCAGAGCTGCTACCAGGCGGTCTGTACATAACACCTATTACAATTTTAGGATTTCGACTATTCCTCAGTTCCACCCGCACGGTCTCCACTGAATGCGTTTCCTTCATTATGTCCTCCCTCATCATTGACAGAATTTTGTTTCTCATCATGGAGGCTACTCCACCACCTCTGCCATTTTCCATATCCCTCCTATACCACTATCCTATAACCTCGGTCTTCACAATTATCCTTCTGGAGACCACCTTTTGCTTTGCTCAATCTGCAGCACACTCTCCGCGGTCAATATCTCACACCAGAGAGCTCCACCATTCAAACTGATGACCATCGATCCACCTCAACTGCACCTCCCTCTCAGAATTCCTTAAGATATCAAAACCCCATCCACTGACACTGAAGTATCCTCAACAGTAGAACCCACACCACACTCTGGAGAATATCATTCTAAAGATTAACAACACAATAACTGTCGAAAGTTCACCTCATCTCAGTCTGAAATTATAGGAAATACAGTCTGAAAATCCAAGTCATGGGAACCTATTGCTTCTGCCTTTATCCACCCGACTGTTAATGAACACAACATTCTCTTGCATTTAGTCCAACAGGAGTTGCCTTTCTTCAAAGCATCTTGACAGTGTCTTCAAATGGTATGATTATCTTAGTGCACGGTTAAGATTTCCAAAGTAATATCCTTCCTTACTAATGTCCTTCTGTCATCCTTAAATGTCAGGGCCTACTCCTCTTTCCAAATTCCACCTTACTATTGCTAATAGTCTGCACTCTGGAAATGTTATTTCTCTACCTTGGTCAACTTGTAACTAAGGCACAGTGATGTCAATTAGATCGAACCATTCATCACCATTTGTGCCATTATTAGGCCGATCTGTTTGTGAAGGCTTCGGATGTTAGAGAATAAGCCTTGATTTTTGTACCTGGCATTTTAAATACTCCCTCTTTACACTTATCTTATTATTTGCTGCTGATGTGTAATAATAATCATTACAATGATTGAACTTGCTGTGTTTGCTGACCCATTCTTCCTGCCGTAACCATATCGATCCACCGTTGTATGAACTCGACCGGTGAGTGCAGATATTGTAAAACACCCTTCACCTGACAAGCCCTCACCACAACGTTGTTGCTTTCAGACCCTATCCACACCACTAGTTAGACGATTGTTAGAAAACAGGGGAACGCTGACATCGATCAGGGAAGTGTGATCATCGAAAGTGAGGCATCACTTAATAAAAATCACGGTTTGTGCTCTTCAATAAAATACTTGCTGCTTTGGTGTTCCTGGTGCGTTTGCTCCAATCTCAAGCAGTAATGATGTGTTTGTGTATTGGGGGAAGAAGCTGAACAATGAAATTGGGCAAGAAAAAGTGAGACAGAGAGACGAAGCGAGTAGTTAATAGGACGTTGCTTGATGAATGGGAGTGTGAGAGTGCGAAGCTGTGAGCAACCTCTGGTGGCTGCAAAAGCCTACTGCACCTGGTATTCCCAGGCGGTCTCCCATCCAAGTACTAACCAGGCCTGAGTCTGCTTAGCTTCCGAGATCAGACGAGATCGGGCGTTTTCAGACTAGTATGGCCGTAGGCACAGACTGCTTCCATTTCTGCTTCCTTAAAGGCGCACACTGCTGCATTTACAACAACATTTTGCCATTCAATCATCCTGCACCAAAACATTTCTTTTTCCTTTGCCTTTCTATTCTCCCATCTCCATCTTCAGTTCCTCTACTTCACCCTAGACACACACACACACACACGTTTATTACACAACAGGATCAACTCTTTCACACTCACTCCACTCCATTTCATTACATGCCCATCCAAACTGCTTCACAAATAAACTCCTTTCCAAATTATAACCACAGCAACATACACACACCACAACGCTGTTTAGCCCCTACAACCTCTGCCTCCATTCAAACATCATGGCTCAGCTCTTGCCCAACTTCATATACAAGCCTCTGGCCCTTGGTACTGTGAGAAACAAAGCTCACACACCTCAATAATTGCAGTCCGAGACAAAATCTGAATCAGTAGTGTCCTTTATTTTACACTTGCAAGTGGGTGAGATGTCCACTGCCTATAAGGTAGAGGACATACACACCAAGTTCAATTCATATAAATATTATGTATGATTTGATGTCTTTTGTTTTACATTGCTCCTCCCCTGTTTACATCTTCCACTTCCCTAAGACCGACCCCCTTTACCCCTGTTTATCTCTTGCCTTATCCGGCCCTGTCTGTGACAAAATGCTTATTCCTGGCCTCACAAGCCTGTTTGACCTCATCCTGCTGTAGGTCATTGTTAGGCATATTCTTTCTTCATCATTATCTACCCCCCTTCATCTGTGCCTTTCCCGAGGCCGTTCTGATCCCTATGATCCTTTTAATTGAGGTTTGTTCCTGTGTTTTTGTAAAAGTGGGAAGCAGATGTTTATACCTACTGTTTGTACAAGGGTATCTAGCTTAACTTCATCCCCTCACAACATCTTATCTATTTGCCCGTAATGTTTTAATGGCACATCTCATTCTAACATACAATTTTAGCTCATACAAAAACAATTATATATTTCCTCCACATCGTTCCCATTCTTGTTTACTCAGCTCGTGGCTAAAACAATTACACGCTGGTGTGAGTTCACTTTACTTTGTAAAATGGAATTGCAGAAGTAACGTTAATTTACCTATATCCCACAATTTCCCCCTTTTCTTTTAATTACTCTTTGTTATCTTCTGCATTTTTCTTTTCGGGGCACCTGTTTCATCAAGGCTGTTTCAATCAGTCTTTGGGTGAGCCCTCGTATAGAGGGTATGATACAACAGCCAATGGCCACCAATACCCCGACTACTACTATCAGGGAAGTAAGGATAGAAACCACCATCCCCTTCTACCTTCCAATCCAGGACTCAAGCCATCCTGTGAGAGATGTGTCTACTCCTGGATTCTCAGCCAATTCCTCTGCTAAGGTAGTCAATCCTCTTAAGACCCGAGTAATTGAACCATCAGGTGCAGTGTTATTAGGAATAAAGGTACAACAACTTCCTCCTAACATCACACACACACACACCCCCTTTTTCTGCTAAAACCCTATCAAGGGCCATTCTGTTCTCCCATGCCATCCTACTTGTCGCATCAAGCTGGTCTGATATTCCTTTAACCGCATCTCTTGTATAATTTACAAATCGCTGTTGATTATAGAAAATGTAATTTATCCAATCTACATTTTTATTAACTGTTACCCACCAGAAGAGAGCTGACTCAAAGCCTGCTGCAATCTGGTTACGAGCCTTGGATTCATCAGGTACCCCCCTAGGGACTCCTACCGCATCGAGACAAAGCCTGTCATCGAAAGAAGTGTCTAACAGTAATCTCTTACCCCTTCCCTTTTTCCCCCCTATCTTTTCCTTCTCAAATGCCAGGGTAAATGGAATTGCCAATTGTACAATTGCACATATCCCTCTCCAATCTGGAGGTAGCGTGGGTCTCAATATTTTGCCTCCACAGTCCCACCACAGATCCGCTCGGGGAACCTTTAGTGCTGAGTAGTTCCTTCCCTTCTCCGTTTCGGTAACATTCTTAATCTCTGTACATAATTTCAGCTCCCCCAAATCATTCGACCGACCTGTACCTCGTCTACACACACAGGCTGTGTGATTTCCAACTGCGGCAGAAAACAGCGGGGGGAACTTTTGCATCTTTCTTCTCCAAGGGAGGGAACATCAGAGATAGGGGAGGTACAATTCCTATCATTCCATGCAGTCTCATCCTGATACAGGGCTATCATACATTTCATGCCCTTCCTGTCTCGCTTCCACCCGAGTGGAAAGGGAACCCCCTGGGCCACTGGCCGACTGGAGGCACATGCAGAGCAATTGCTTTTGTTCAGACTTTTCACAGTATACTTTACCCATTCAACCCAGGCATTTGGATCCCCGTACCCAGTTTCTATTTCAATGGTCTGTTTCAAGTCCTTTACCTCTATAAATTTTACTACTTTAGGATCATCGGGAGGGGTGAAAGATTGTATCTTCTTACCCAGTAGTTCTACCTGTTTTCCCTGTCCTTCGCTAATTTGAAAACAATAGCCCAAGAAATCCTTCCCATTTGCTTTCATTTCTATCCCAAACGTTTCATTTCATTGTATCTCATAGGTGCCCCCCCCAGGATTGTTTCATGCCATGTGGTTTTCCTTATCGTTAGGTATATTGGGTTACACTTTTTATCAGGACAATCACGAGCTGGTTGGAAGGGGGCCCAGTGTACTGTGATGAGATCATTATACTAAGTACCATCCCCAAGGCCATCCCCATAGGACGTAAGATGTATCTCAGAGCTGCGGTACTGTCTCTGATTATCTACATCCCCACAATTTACTAAGCTGCATACATCAGCGTCTATTACTTGTGGATTATCAAATTCAGGAACCGTTAATAATACATATGAAAATGATATTTGACGAAATCCCAATACTAAAAGGGCTAGCATCATAATTCTAGCAGCATCCCCAGTATTCTAAACATCATGCTGAAGCACCAAAAAGACTTAATATACAATCTTACAGAAATAATCCCGCACTCGCATCACCACTGTATAATTAGTTACTCAAAGTCTCTTTAATCTGAGTTTCAGCGGATCTTGCGTTGATTCGGCTGTCCAGACTTCTTCCTCAACTGGAGATTCCACTGGCCCTTTGATCCGAGTGTAGTGAGTCCAGCCTTTCCCCACCGTCCTTATTGCCGTTTCGGTCGTCAAAAGAGCCTGGTACGGCCCTTCCCAGTCCGGCTGTAATTTAGTCTCTGTCCATGATTTTACTAAGATTCAATCGCCCGGCTGGATGGGATGAACGGTGAATTCAAGGGGTGGAGTCTGTGCCAATAAACCCTGTTTCCTGAGGAAAGACAAAGAGGAGGACAAGCCCAGTATATACTTCTTTAAGAACAACTCTTTAGTTTCGGGAATTGGCAATTCTCCATTCGTTCCCAAGTAAGGTAATCCAAATAAGATTTCATAGGGGGATAGTCCCAAATCTTTCCTTGGGGCTGTTCGTACTCACAAGAGAGCTATAGGTCAACATTTGGTCCAAGGGAGTGTGGTTTCTATTATCAATTTAGAGAGCTGTTGTTTGAGTGTTTGGTTCATTCTCTCAACCCTTCCCGATGATGGCAGGTGCCATGGAGTATGGAACTCCCAGGAAATTCCCAACCCTTTCATTACCTCTAAAGTGTTACAGGGGGTAAAGTGAGTTCCTTGGTCGGAATCAATATGGTTCACGAGCCCATATCAGGGAATTATGTGCTCCAATATTGTTTTAGACACTCCACTCACAGTGGCGGTAGCTCGGGGGTATGCCTCAACCCAACCAGATGGATGATCTACTATGACTAGCAAATATTTTAGTCTCCCTACCCTGGGGAGTTCAGTATAATCTACTTGTATACTCTGGAAAGGTCTCAATCCTGGGTCTCTTCCTCCCGGGGTCTGTTTTCTCAAGACTTTCTTATTTACCTTTCTGCATATTATACATCCCTCACATATTTGTTTAGCAATTGTATATATTCCTTTACATCCATATTCCCTAAGAACTAAATCACACATTGCTTGTACTCCCCAATGGCTGCCTTGGTGTAGGACAGCCATAATCTCTCACATCATCATTTTGTTTAACATTTCCCTTCCATCAGGTAACCTCCAATGCCTGTCTGCTGTTTTTACAGCTCCTAAATCTCTCAATTCATTTTCTTCGCTTTCAGTAAATATAGGAGCTTCCCTAGGACTTGGGACAGTAAGTAGTAGGGAATGAATCACCACTTCTTGTGGGTTCAGGGCTGCTTCCTTAGCCACTTCATCGGCTAATCCATTTCCCCTAACTTCTAGTTCATTTCCTTTCTGATGACCATTTACATGCACTACTGCTATTTCTCGGGGAAGTAATAGGGACTCCAAGACTCGTTTAATCAATTCTTCATGTACTAATTCTTTCCCTCGGCTATTGATCAGCCGTCGTTCCTGCCATATCTTACTGAAGGTGTGCACAACACCAAATGCATATTTAGAGTCAATGTATACTGTTCCCTCTTTATTCTCCAATGCCCTAAGGGCTCTTTCCAATGCATAGAGTTCACAAGTCTGAGCTGACCACCCATTTGGCAACCGTCCTGCCTCCACCACACTACTGTTTGTCCCAACTACGACTGCATACCCATTATGTATTTTCCCTTCAGTCACCCGGGATGATCCGTCTATAAAAAGTCTAGCCCCTGCATGAAGTGGAACATCTCTCAGGTCCATGCAGTCCTTAGTTTGGTATTCTATAATGTCAAGGCAATCGTGCCCTGGATTCTGAGGAGAGTCTCCTTCCCCTTTCCAATGAAAGGCAGCTGGATTTAAACAATTGTCAGTGACCAACACTAGATCATCCTTTTCTATTAATATTGCCTCGTATTTCAGAATCCGCGAGTCTGTCAACCATCGCCCAGCTTTTTGGTTTAGGATTGTTCTCACTTGGTGTGGAGTGCTTACTATTAGGGCTCCCCCAAATGTAAGCTTTCTGCTTTCCTCCACCAACAGTGCAGTGGCAGCCACGGCCTGCACACACTCAGGCCACCCCCGGGATACTGGATCCAGTAGCTTCGAAAGATATGCTACTGGTTGTCTCATTCCTCCCCACCTCTGGGTCAATGCTCCCAAAGCCGCTCCCTTATCCACGGTAACAAAGAGGTGGAAAGGTTTATCTAGAGAAGGTAAGGCTAACACGGGGGCATGGATCAGATCTCTTTTGAGTTTCTCAACTAGTTCTTTTTCCTCATCATCCCAAAGTAGACATTTTGGTTCCCCCTCTAATAGTTTGAGATATAATTTCTTAGTCTTCTGTGCATCGGAATCAATCCACAATCTGCAATAACCCGTTAGACCCAAACATTTGCGTAACTCCCGTTTAGTGCTGGGCAGTGACATCCCCAATATTCCCTCTATCCGTTCCGGGCTTATCTTTCGCTTTCCCTCACTAACTAAATGTCCCAAGTATTTCACTTCTTGCTCCACATATTGTAGTTTGTTTTTAGATACTCGCAGTCCCTGCTGACCCAGGAAATTCAATAATTTGTTAGTGGCTTCTACTACTCTCTCTCTTCTTTTTCCTGTTACTAAGAGGTCGTCTACATACTGCAACAGGGTAGTCCCCTTGGGGCTGCTAAATTTCTCCAATATTTGTTCTAACATCTGTCCAAATAAATTCAGGGATTCCGTAAACCCCTGGGGAAGCACAGGTGTTGCGGTTTGTGTCCTGTCTTAGGGTCTTCCCACTCAAAGGCAAACATATTCCTACCTTCCTCTGCCAAGGGACAAGCCCAAAAGGCATCCTTTAAATCTATCACACTAAACCATTTGTGGTCATGAGGGATCTCACTTAATAAGGAATAGGGGTTTGGTACCACTGGGTGCCTGATCTGTACTATGCGATTTAATGTTCTCAAATCCTGCCCCAATCGATAAGTTCCATCGGATGTCCACACTGGTAGTATTGGGGTATTATAAGGAGACATACATGGCTCCAACAGTCCATCTCTAATCAATCCTTCAATTACTGGCTGCAGTCCTCGTTTACCTTCTATGGAAATGGGATATTGTCGCTCACAGACAACGTCCCCTTTTCCTTTTTTTAAAAATTTACTTCAAGGGGAGGGATCTGTAGTTTTCCACAATTCCCTTCTCTAGCCCATACAATAGGGTCTATCTCTCTCTCCACATCCTTTGTCAACATTGCCTTTCTACAACTAATTCTTTTTCCTGAATTCCAATCCCCAGTCCTAAGAGGATAATTAAATCTCTCCCTAATAAGTTACTTCCTATATCAGGGATATACAACAGTTCCCCTGTGACCCTATCCTTAGGACCTTCTATCATCATAGGTTCAAATACTGGAACAGTAAATCCTTCCCCTTTTACCCCCGAAACAGTAATTGACCGTGTTGACATTCCTACTTTCTTTGGTTTAAAATTCAGCGATGACCGTGCTGCCCCAGTATCTACTAGGAAGACGACCTCTTCCTTACAGGGTCCCACCTTCAGGTTTATCAAGGGTTCCTGGTGGGTCCCCGGGGGCAGGAACCCCTGACACCCCTATTCTTCATCAAAATTCATAAGCGGAATTGCCCTCTCTTCCCTTTTCAGAGCAGGACATTCCCGCTTAAAGTGCCCTATCTTTCCGCAATAATAGCATCCTGCCTGTGGAGACCTCCAGCTCTGCCCCTGTCACTCGAACCCTCTATCAAACGCTCCCCCTTGTCCTCTCTGTCCGACATGCTGCCACCCACCGCTCCGGTTGGTCACTATCGGTTCCATTCTTTTCTTAACTATCTCATCAACCGCAGCTACCATCATTTTCACCTTCTGTTTCTGTCTCTCATCCTCTCTCTTTACAAACACTTTCTGTGCCTCTCTTAACAATTCATCTAATGGCTTTTCACTCCACCCTATCTTCTGTATCTTTCTCTGTATGTCTGGCCATGCCTTTGTCACAAAATGTACTTTCAAAAGACCATGTGCCACTGGGTCCTCAGGGTTCATCCCAGAATATTTCCGCATTGAGTCTCTTAATCTTTGCAAGAAAGCTGAGGGAGTCTCACCTTTCTCCTGTCTAACTTCAAAGGCTTTAGTCAAATTCTGTGACTTTGGAACTGCCTCTCTTATTCCTTTTAGAATCAGGTCTTTCAATTCCCTCATTTCTTTTCTATGCTCCGGGTTTTGATTTTCCCTCTGGGGGTCTCTGAGGGGAAACTTCACCTCTCCCTGTCCAGCATCCCCATCTCCAATGGGGTGTTCCCTGTCCCATATTTTAATGGCTGCTCCCCATACAAGTCCCCTTTCTTCCCCAGTAAATAATATATTCAAAATAGACATTAACCCAGCCCAGGTATACAGACTGGGCCCCAAAAATTGATCAATTTGTTCAGACAACCCTACCGGATCCTCAACCAGGACCTTCATTTCTTTTTTAAATGTTCTGACCTCCCCACTGCTGAGGGGGACACTTACAAACCCAATCTCTTTGTCCCCTATTGGTACCTCCCGAAGGGGATAAGTCATTACGTTCTTCCCCTTTTTCTTTTTTAAAGAAATATTGCAGTATTTCTAGCTCCCCATAACTTCAAACACCAATTCATCAATTCATGCTTGACTCACCTTAAAGCCTGTTCCAAACTTGTAAATATATTTATATATTTACATTCATTTATTCAGTATTTAATATTCAAAATGTAAAATGCATACAGTTCTCAATTTTGAAATCCACTGTACTCACCCAGTTTTAGTCCCTTAATTTAAATCCAAAATTAGTTTTCTTAAGTAGTGCTGACCAATCATTGCTCAATTACAATACTATAGGTCGTGAAATAATCAGAGCTGCCTTAAAAGAATTTGTCTATTCAAGTTTAACAAAAACTTCTAATGCATGAACAATGGCCGAATCCAAGGTCACAGATATTAACCATAGAATTTTGTTTTTACTACAATCTAATGTTGAACTGAAACTTCAACTGTCCTCCTTAAATCACTTTTATGTAAAGATAAAAGAGATTAGTTAGAAACTGATAGTAAGGCAGTTATGACCTGTGAGAAGAACAGGAGTTATCATTCTTTTTTTTTCATAATCTCTATAGAATCCTTCACCTTTAAAGAAATCATGTTAAGTTTCCATAATAAAAATCAGATTCAAAACAGTCCCGGAACTCAAGCTCCAGGGAATAAAACACAAACATTCAATCACCAACAAACAAATGTGCATTCAAACCAAATCACAAAGGGTTAAACTTTCTACCAGCTGTACAGCTCTTTTCATTCTCTCTCTCTCTCTCACTCATTGACAAATAAATTCAGATATTTACAGTCTTTGTCCGACCTGTATTTTGGCCAGAAGAGGCGGGACGAAGAATGGATTCCTTCGTCCATACGAAGCAACAATATTTAATCATCTTTTTCCCCTGTACAAGTATTATTTTCCCAATTCCACAACATCCTCCCCAAAGGACTTTCTGGAGGTATGTTGTAAGAGACCCCGCCTCCATTTCCATTGCTTTTTCCTTCTTTTGTTTTCCCGGAGGCTTTTTCCCTACCCACGGCACAACCCATATTGAGTTCCTTCGTTAGTCCCTTATTAACTACTAAAACTCAATCCCGGCCACCAAGGTAATACTTAAAAGTCAGGTTTCTTACCTTGGTCTGTGCAGAGAGTTGCCTGGCCCCTTGTCACCGTATTTTCTATCGAACGCCTATCCCTGTCTGATTCAGACGTCTCTCTTGTGGGATTCGTACCAGTCGCCCAAGGGAGCAGACCAAACCAGGACACGAGACCGCTCCTCAATGGGGAACGGGACGCGTCTTCCCAGTGTCCAAGGCCAGCCACTCCCCCCGGTGATGGAAGAAAATCCCGGACAGCCCCCAATTGTGAGAAACAAAGCTCACACACCTCAATAATTGTAGTCCGAGACAACATCTGAATCAGCAGTGTCCTTTATTTTACACTTGTAAGTGGGTGAGATGTCCAGTGCCTATAAGGTAGAGGACATACACACCCAGTTCAATTCATATATAATATTTATATGATTTGATGTCTTTTGTTTTACATTGCTCCTCCCCTGTTTACATCGTCCACTTCCCCAAGACCAGCTCCCATTACCCCTGTTTATCTCTTGCCTTATCCGGCCCTGTCTGTGACAAAATGCTTATTCCTGGCCTCACAAGGCTGTTTGACCTCATTCTGCTGTAGGTCATTGTTAGGCATATTCTTTCTTCATCATTATCTACCCCCTTCATCTGTGCCTTTCCCGAGGCCGTTCTGATCCCTATGACCCTTTTAATTGGGGTTTGTTCCTGTGTTTTTGTAAAAGTGGGAAGCAGATGTTTATACCTACTGTTTGTACAGCCGTATCTAGCTTAACTTCATCCCCTCACAACATCTTATCTATTTGCCCGTAATGTCTACCATTGTTTTATTGGCACATCTCATTCTAACATACAATTTTAGCTCATACAAAAACAATTATATATTTCCTCCACAACGTTTCCATTCTTGTTGACTCAGCTCGTGGCTAAAACAATGACACACAGGTGTGAGTTCATTTTACTTTGTAAAATGGAATTGCAGAATTGCAGAATTGCAGAAGTAACATTAATTTACCTATATCCCACAAGGATCAACTCCTTCACACTCACTCCACTCCATTTCATTACATGCCCATCCAAACTGCTTCACAAATAAACTCCTTTCCAAATTATAACCACAGCAACATACACACACCACAACGCTGTTTAGCCCCTACAACCTCTGCCTCCATTCAAACATCATGGCTCAGCTCTTGCCCAACTTCATATACAAGCCTCTGGCCCTTGGTACCTTTGCTTCACAAACATTTATCTCCCTCACATTTCAATAGAACAACTCCTCCAGCATCCACTGCGCTTTGTCAGAAAATGATGGCTAAAATCCACCATCCGATGTGTGCACGACTGCTTCCTCACATCTCTATGCAACCCTCTGGCCCAAAGTCTCACGTTATGTTCCTTCATTCTACAATCCCCAACCAGTAGAAATCGTTTATCGTTCTCCACCTTCTCTTTTCCTATTCATGTCTTCAAGACTTTCATCACACCACCCATTAACATTCTCAATTCTACAGACCACAGGCCTAAATGATATGATTTCTCCTTCCATCTTAACCATGGAAGTCCAGGTATCATTCTTGTCAATCAATATTCTACTCCTTTCAGAAGGTGTGCGGCCCAGATCCGCTCACAGTACTCCAAGTGGGGTCTATCTACCCAGGGTTTTGTAGAACTGCAGCACAACTTCGGCATCCTTCTACTCCAGTCCTCTACTTAAAAAGGACAGCAATCTGTTCGCTTTCTGGATTATTTTCTGTACGTGTCCGTGACATTTTAAAGTTGTGTGCACCTGAAACCCCAAGTCTCCTTGGACATGCACTTCATACCATCCAGAAAAATACCTTGATCTGTCCCTTCTTGATCCAAAAATGGATAGCCTCACTGTTGCTTTCATTCTAATGCTTTTGCCACAGTTTTGCTTATTGACTTAATCTATCAATATCCCCTTGCAATTTTATGCTGTCATCTACACAGTCTACAATGCAGCCTAACTTATGCAGCCACAAATTATGATAAGACTTCCTGTGCCATTACCCATTCCCTTAACAAATAACATCAATAATTGAGGCCCTAACACAAGTCCGTGTGAGACATAACTGGTTCCATCCTGCCAATTGACTACCTACCCATTATCTCTACTTTCTGTCACCTGCCACTCAAACAATCTCCGAGCCCTGTCAGGAATTTGCCCTCAATTCTCTTGGCTCCTACCTACTTAAGTGGACTTTGTCAAATGCCTTCTAGAAGTCCATGTAAACAACATCTACGGACATTATTCCCTGACAGCTACCTTAGTCCCCTCTTCAAACCCTCTGCAATGAATTTATCAGGCACGACCTACCTGTCATGTGGCTCTCCCTGGTTAACTCAACAATTTGAGGTGCTCACTTATCCCAGCCTTGATTATAGACTCCAACAAATTCCCTGCCATAGGTGCTAAGCTCCATGCTCTGCAATTCCCGAGTTTTCCGGGTTCTCCTCTCTTAAAAAGCGCGACTGACACGTGCAACAATCCAATCCGGAGGGACGACTCCTGGATCTCGGGAATTCTGAACGATTACAGTTCGGGATTCTATGAGGCGCTTGTCGATTTGTTTTAACACCCACCGATGGAACCCGCCTAATCCCAGGCATTTGTCACCCTTTGATTCCAGTCATTTCCTCATTATCGATGTTTTATTCACCTTCATTTTATTCGGTTGCTTTTCCCGATCCACTTTTCATTTCACCGGGACTTCTGGCAAGCTATCCTCCTTTTCTCCTGAAAATACGAGGTAAGGGGAATGATGGAACATCTCGACCATTTACAATGTCCCCACCTTCTCCTGACCACCCGCTTTCCCTTTAGGGCAGCGGAACATTTCTTCTCGATTTTGATGTCCCTGGAAAGATTCCGATCAAAATTCCTTTTGGGAGCTCTTTTACACTGCTTTGTGTCTTTCCTGCTCTCTGGATCTTTCCCAATCAGCAGGATCTATGCTGATATTTTTGTCCATGACTGTTTTCTTCTGTGAAGCAGAGCTTTCCCTCTCAGGGGTATCAACTGGTTTCCTATCGTCTTCAATGTTTCTTTAAACATCCTCCCGTCATCTTCAGTTCTTTTAGCCATCAGCAGATTTTCCAACCTTATTGTGGAAGGTCTCTGCCTCATCTCAGTCAAGGCGGCTTTTCCGAACTCTCCAACTCCAGCAGCATAGAACATAGAACAATACAGCACAGAACAGGCCCTTCGGCCCCCGATGTTGTGCCGAACATTTGTCCTAGCTTAAGCACCTATCCATGTACCTCTCCAATTGCCGCTTAAAGGTCACCAATGATTCTGACTCTGCCACTCCCACGGGCAGTGCATTCCATGCCCCCACCACTCTCTGGGTAAAGAACCTACCCCTGACATCCCCCCTATACCTTCCACCCTTCACCTTAAATTTATGTCCCGTTGTAACACTCTGTTGTACCAGGGGGAAAAGTTTCTGACTGTCTACTCTCTCTATCTATACCTCTGATCATCTTATAAACCACTATCAAGTCACCCCTCATCCTTCGCCGTTCCAATGAGAAAAGGCCTAGCACTCACAACCTATCCTCGTACGACCTATTCTCCATTCCAGGCAACATCCTGGTAAGTCTTCTCTGCACTCTCTCCAAAGCTTCCACATCTTTCCGAAAGTGAGGGGACCAGAACTGCACACAGTACTCCAAATGTGGCCCAACCAAGGTCCTGTACAGCTGCAACATCACTTCATGACTCTTGAATTCAATCCCTCTGCTAATCCCTCTCTATCCAACTGGCCACATTTCCCGCTATCATACCTCCTGACTTTCCGCATAAGCCTACCATGGGGAAGCTTATCAAATGCTTTCTTAAAATCCATGTACACTACATCCACTGCTCTGCCCTCATCCACATACTTGGTCACCTCCTCAAAGAATTCAATAAGACTTGTAAGGCATGACCTACCCCTCACAAATCCGTGCTGGCTGTCCCGAATCAAGCAGTGTCTTTCCAGATACTCATAAATCCTATCCCTCAGTACCCTTTCCGTTACTTTGCCTACCACTGAAGTAAGATTAACTGGCCTGTAATTCCCGGGTTATCCATATTCCCTTTTTTGAACAGGGGAACAACATTTGTCACTCTCCAGTCACCTGGTACCACCCCCGTTGACAGTGAAGATGAAAAGATCATTGCCAATGGCTCTGCAATTTCCTCTCTTGCTTCCCACATAATCCTAGGATATATCCCGTCAGGCCCGGGGGACTTGTCTATCCTGAAGTTGTTCAAAATGCCCAACACATCTTTCTTCCTAACAAGTATCTCTTCGAGCTTACCAGTCCGTTTCACATTCTCCTCTTCAACAATAAGGTCCCTCTCATTTGTAAATACTGAAGAAAAGTACTCATTCAAGACCTCTCCTATCTCTTCCGACTCAATACAGTCTCCCACTACTGTCCTGGATCAGACCTAACCTCGTTCTCGTCATTCTCATGTTTCTCACATACGCGTAAAAAGCCTTGGGGTTATCCTTGATCCTACCCCGCCAAAGATTTTTCATGCCCTCTCTTAGCTCTCCTTATCCCTTTCTTCAGCTCCGGCCTGGCTATCCTGTATCCCTCCAATGCTCTCTGAACCTTGTTTCCTCAACCTTATGTAAGCCTCCTCCTTCCTCCTTACAAGACATTCAACCTCCCTCGTCAACCAAGGATCCCTCACACGACCATCTCTTTCCTGCCTGACAGATACATACATATCAAGGACGTGTCGTATCTGTTCCTTGAAAAAGTTCCACATTTCCACGACATCCTTCCCTAACAGCCTATGCTCCCAACTTATGCTCCTCAGATCCTGTCTTACAACATTGTATTTACTCTTCCCTCAATTGTAAAACCTACCCTGTTGCACGCACCTATCTCTCTCCATAACCAAGGTGAAAGTCACAGAACTGTGGTCACCATCACCAAAATGTTCATCCACTAACAAGCCCATCACTTGTCCCGGTTCGTTACCGAATACAGCAGATACATGCTTTGTGCTTTCAAACACTGCCTTGAACTTGATAGTGCTATCATCACTATGTGATAAGTGGCCACGCACAAGTAGCTCACTCATTAATTCCAAATCATTACTCATTACTAAACCCAATACTGCTTGTCCACATGAAGCATATAGGACATAATGCAGTGAGAAACAGTACCGGCAATACACCAGACATGCACTACCTTTCTGACAAATGCTTGACTACCTCTAAATCTGTGTTCACGTTAAAATCCCTCATGAGCAGTACTCTGGCTTTGTTACATATTGGATGCTGCCTGAACTGCTGTGCTCTTCCAGCACCACTAATCCAGTATTTGGTTTTCAGCATCTGCAGTCATTGTTTTTACCTTGTTGATTTTAACCCTACTGCGAATCCTCTTGCAAGGATGCCTGCCTTGAAGAAGTTTTCCTCCTCTCTCTACAAGAATCTCAGGGAGTCCCTCTCCCACTGCAACTCCCAGGTCATTGCGTCTGCTCTGAAGCTCTTCAACCATGTTGTGAAACAAACTCGGTACCACAGCCACATTCGCTTCCTCAGTGCATGCCTCCGTAACCAACTCATCCCACACGGACTCCAGACCACCTTTAAACCAGCAGAGTTCGGACCCAAACAGGACAAACAGTACAGACTACAGATTCAAAAACACCAGCAACAGTTCTCCTTCAGGATCCTCCGCTCCACGCTTGCAGCAATGCGCCGTCACCTAACCTCTCTCCAGTCAGCCCTGCCTCAGCTGAGGGCCACACTCTCTCAGAATTGCAAAGGACCCACTCTGTACTACATCCTCAGGAGAATTCATACTCTCAACAAACAGTATTTCAACTCCATCTCAAACATCAAAAACTGTAAGTACAACAAACTTTTATCCACCCACCTCCATAACCAGCGCTCCTCAAACATTCCAGAAGATTCCCCTGGCCTCGGAAACACCATTAGCCATGCGGCTGACGCAGCTACCACCCCCACGCTGAGTGATGATGTCACGTCCGCCCCCATCATGGCCACTCCCACAGTCACTTCCGGCCCTCACATCATTCCTGATGCCACACACTCAGTGACTCCCGCCACCCCTACTGCCATGATCATCACCAATTCCACCTCCACCAGCGCCACTCACCTGCATTCTGCTGACACGGCCCCCACAGACCCCACTGTCACTATCCCCACACCCCAGAACCCCGAGGGCAACATTACCCCAGCTCATGCCTCCACCCCCATTCCCCCCACCATCACACCCACTCCAGGTACTGGCTCCGACCCCACTCCCAGCTCCACACCCACACCAGATCCCAGCTCCCGGCCCTGCCGAGTTTTCACCATCCCTCCAAGACCTCCCACTCACTGAGGAAGAACGATCAGTCCTCAGCAAAGGACTCACCTTCATCCCCCTCCGTCCACACATCACTGAATTTAATACACGCCGTGACGTCAAACAATTCTTCTGTCGCCTCCGCCTCCGAGCTTACTTTCACAATCAGGACTCCCGCCCACCTTCCGAGGACCCCTTCGCCCACCTCCAACACGCTGCATCCACCTGGACACCCTGTGCTGGCCTATTACCTGCCCTCGACCTCTTCATTTCCAACTGCCGCCGGGACATTAACCGCCTCAACCTGTCGACCCCCCTCCCCCACTCCAACCTCTCACCCTCACAACGCGCAGCCCTCCAATCCCTCTGCTCTAATCCCAACCTCACCATTAAGCCAGCGGATAAAGGGGGCACAGTGGTAGTCTGGCGCACTGACCTCTACACCGCTGAAGCCAAACACCAACTCGAGGACACCTCTTCCTACTGCCCCCATCACCAAACCATCATCTCCCAGACCATACAGAACCTCATCACCTCAGGAGACCTCCCACCCACAGCTTCCAACCTCATAGTCCAGGAACCCCGCACTGCCCGGTTCTACCTCCTTCCCAAGATCCACAAGCCTGACCACCCTGGCCGACCCATTGACTCAGCATGCTCCTGCCCCACCGAACTCATCTCTACCTACCTCGACACTATTCTATCCCCCCAGTCCAGAAACTCCCCACATACATTTGAGACACCACCCACGTCCTCCACCTCCTCCAAGACTTCCGTTTCCCCGGCCCCCAAATCCTCATCTTCACCATGGATATCCAATCCCTCTACATCTCCATTCGTCATTACCAGGGCCTCCAAGCCCTCCGTTTTTGCCTCTCCAGACGTCCCCAACAGTACCCTTCCACTGACACCCTCATTCATTTGGCCAAACTGGTCCTCACCCTTAACAATTTCTCCTTTGAATCCTCCCACTTCCTCCAGACCAAAGGCGTAGCCATGGGCACACGTATGGGCCCCAGCTATACCTGTCTCTTTGTTGGCTATGTAGAACAGTTGATCTTCCGTAATTACACCGGCACCACTCCCCACCTCTTCCTCCGCTACATTGATGACTGCATTGGCGCCACCTCGTGCTCCCGCGAGGAGGTTGAGCAATTCATCAACTTCACCAACATATTCCACCCTGATCTTAAATTTACCTGGACCATCTCTGACACCTCGCTCCCCTTCCTGGACCTCTCCATCTCCATTAGTGACGACCAACTTGACACTGACATTTTTTACAAACCCACCGACTCCCACAGCTACCTGGATTACACCTCTTCCCACCCTATCTCTTGAAAAAATGCCATCCCGTATTCCCAATTCCTCCGCCTCCGCCGTATCTGCTCCCAGGAGGACCAGTTCCACCATAGAACACACCAGATGGCCTCCTTCTTTAGAGACCGCAATTTCCCTTCCCACGTGGTTAAAGATGCCCTCCAAAGCATTTCGTCCACATCCCGCACCTCCGCCCTCAGATCTCACCCCTCCAACCGTAACAAGGACAGAACGCCCCTGGTGCTCACCTTCCACCCTACAAACCTTCGCATAAACCAAATCATCCAACGACATTTACGCCACCCCTCCCCACCCCTTTCCGCCTTCCGCAAAGACCGTTCCCTCCGCGACTACCTGGTCAGGTCCACACCCCCCTATGACCCACCCTTCCATTCTGGCACTTTCCCCTGCCACAGCAGGAACTGTAAAACCTGTGCCCACACCTCCTCCCTCACCTCTATCCAAGGCCCTAAAGGAGCCTTCCACATCCAAAGTTTCACCTGCACATCCACCAATATCATTTATTATATCCGTTGCTCCCGATGTGGTCTCATCTACACTGGGGAGACTGGGCGCCTCCTAGCAGAGCGCTTTAGGGAACCTCTCCGAGACACCCGCACCAATCAACCAAACCGCCCCGTGGCCCAACATTTCAACTCCCCCTCCCACTCTGCCGAGGACATGGAGGTCCTGGGCCTCCTTCACCGCCGCTCCCTCACCTCCAGACGCCTGGAGGAAGAACGCCTCATCTTCCGCCTCGGAACACTTCAACCCCAGGGCATCAATGTGGACTTCAACAGATTCCTCATTTCCCCTTCCCCCACCTCATCCTAGTTTCAAACTTCCAGCTCTGCACTGTCTCCTTGACTTGTCCGGACTTGTCCGACCTGCCTATCTTCTTTTCCACCTATCCACTCCACCCTCTCCTCCTTGACCTATCACCTTCATCTCCTCCCCCACTCACCCATTGTACTCTATGCTACTCTCTCCACACCCCCACCCTCCTCTAGCTTATCTCTCCACGCTTCAGGCTCACCGCCTTTATTCCTGATGAAGGGCTTTTGCCCGAAACGTCGATTTCGCTGCTCATTGGATGCTGCCTGAACTGCTGTGCTCTTCCAGCACCACTAATCCAGTATTTGGTTTTCAGCATCTGCAGTCATTGTTTTTACTTTGTTACATATTGCCTAGTTTTGTGCATTTTTACTATCCAGGACTTCAGAGCTGCTACCAGGCGGTCTGTACATAACACCTATTACAATTTTAGGATTTCGACTATTCCTCAGTTCCACCCACACGGTCTCCACTGAATGCGTTTCCTTCATTATGTCCTCCCTCATCATTGACAGAATTTTGTTTCTCATCACGGAGGCTACTCCACCACCTCTGCCATTTTCCATATCCGTCCTATACCACTATCCTATAACCTCGGTCTTCACAATTATCCTTCTGGAGACCACCTTTTGCTTTGCTGAATCTGCAGCACACTCTCCGCGGTCAATATCTCACACCAGAGAGCTCCACCATTCAAACTGATGACCATCGATCCACCTCAACTGCACCTCCCTTTCAGAATTCCCTAAGATATCAAAACTCCATCCACTGACACTGAAGTATCCTCAACAGTAGAACCCACACCACTCTCTGGAGAATATCATTCTAAAGATTAACAACACAATAACTGTCGAAAGTTCACTTATCTGCCTGAAATTATAGGAAATACAGTCTGAAAATCCAAGTCATTGGCACCTATTGCTTCTGCCTTTATCCACCCGACTGTTAATGAACACAACATTCTCTTGCATTTAGTCCAACAGGAGTTGCCTTTCTTCAAAGCATCTTGATAGTGTCTTCAAATGGTATGATTATCTTAGTGCACGGTTAAGATTTCCAAAGTAATATCCTTACTTACTAATGTCCTTCTGTCATCCTTAAATGTCAGGGCCTACTCCTCTTTCCAAATTCCACCTTACTATTGCTAATAGTCTGCACTCTGGAAATGTTATTTCTCTACCTTGGTCAACTTGTAACTAAGGCACAGTGATGTCAATTAGATCGAACCATTCATCACCATTTGTGCCATTATTAGGCCGATCTGTTTGTGAAGGCTTCGGCTGTTAGAGAATAAGCCTTGATTTTTGTACCTGGCATTTTAAATACTCACTCTTTACACTTATCTTATTATTTGCTGCTGATGTGTAATAATAATCATCATTACAATGATTGAACTTGCTGTGTTTGCTGACCCATTCTTCCTGCCTTAACCATATCGATCCACCGTTGTATGAACTCGACCGGTGAGTGCAGATATTGTAAAACACCCTTCACCTGACAAGCCCTCACCACAACGTTGTTGCTTTCAGACCCTATCCACACCACTAGTTAGACGATTGTTAGAAAACAGGGGAACGCTGACAGCGATCAGGGAAGTGTGATCATCGAAAGTGAGGCATCACTTAACAAAAACTACGGTTTGTGCTCTTCAATAAAATACTTGCTCCTTTGGTGTTCCTGGTGCGTTTGCTCCAATCTCAAGCAGTAATGATGTGTTTGTGTATTGGGGGAAGAAGTTGAACAATGAAATTGGGCAAGAAAAAGTGAGACAGAGAGACGAAGCGAGTAGTTAATAGGACGTTGCTTGATGAATGGGAGTGTGAGAGTGCGAAGCTGTGAGCAACCTCTGGTGGCTGCAAAAGCCTACTGCACCTGGTATTCCCAGGCGGTCTCCCATCCAAGTACTAACCAGGCCTGAGTCTGCTTAGCTTCCGAGATCAGGCGTTTTCAGACTAGTATGGCCGTAGGCACAGACTGCTTCCATTTCTGCTTCCTTAAAGGCACACACTGCTGCATTTACAACAACATTTTGCCATTCAATCAGACTGCACCAAAACATTTCTTTTTCCTTTGCCTTTCTATTCTCCCATCTCCATCTTCAGTTCCTCTACTTCACCCTAGACACACACACACACACACGTTTATTACACAACAGGATCAACTCTTTCACACTCACTCCACTCCATTTCATTACATGCCCATCCAAACTGCTTCACAAATAAACTCCTTTCCAAATTATAACCACAGCAACATACACACACCACAACGCTGTTTAGCCCCTACAACCTCTGCCTCCATTCAAACATCATGGCTCAGCTCTTGCCCAACTTCATATACAAGCCTCTGGCCCTTGGTACCTTTGCTTCACAAACATTTATCTCCCTCTCATTTCAATAGAACAACTCATCCAGCATCCACTGCACTTTGTCAGAAAATGATGGCTAAAATCCACCATCCGATGTATGCACGATGGCTTCCTCACATCTCTACGCAACCCTGTGGCCCTAAGTCTCACGCTATGTCCCTTCGTTCTACAATCCCCAACCAGTAGAAATCGTTTATCATTAGCTACCTTCTCTTTTCCTATTCATGTCTTCGAGACTTTCATCACACCACCCATTAACATTCTCAATTCTACAGACCACAGGCCTAAATGATATGATCTCTCCTTCCATCTTAACCATGCAAGTCCAGGTATCATTCTTGTAAATCAATATTCTACTCCTTTCAGAAGGTGTGCGGCCCAGATCCGCTCACAGTACTCCAAGTGGGGTCTATCTACCCAGGGTTTTGTAGAACTGCAGCATAACTTCGGCATCCTTCTACTCCAGTCCTCTACTTAGAAATTTGTCTTGCAAACGTTTCGTCCCCTGTCTAGGTGACATCCTCAGTGCTTGGGAGCCTCCTGTGAAGCGCTTCTGTGCTGTTTGCTCCGGCATTTATTGTGGCCTGTCTCTGCCGCTTCCAGTTGTCAGTTCGAGCTGTCCACTTTAGTGGCCGGTATATTGGGTCCAGGTCGATGTGTTTGTTGATAGAGTCTGTGGATGAGTGCCATGCCTCTAGGAATTCCCTGGCTGTTCTCTGTTTGGCTTGCCCTATAATGGTAGTGTTGTCCCAGTCGAATTCATGTTGCTTGTCGTCTGTGTGTGTGGCTACTAAGGATAGCTGGTCGTGTCGTTTCGTGGCTAGTTGGTGTTTGTGCATACGGATCGTTAACTGTCTTCCTGTTTGTCCGATGTAGTGTTTTGTACAGTCCTTGCATGGGATTTTGTACACTACATTGGTTTTGCTCATGTTGGGTATCGGGTCCTTTGTCCTGGTGAGTTGTTGTCTGAGCGTGGCTGTAGGTTTGTGTGCTGTTATGAGTCCTAGTGGTCGCAGTAGTCTGGCTGTCAGTTCGGAAATACTCCTGATGTATGGTAGTGTGGCTAGTCCTTTGGGTCCACCTAGACAGGGGATGAAACGTTTGCAAGACAAATTCCCAGCTTGACGAACAGAACCACAACGAGCACCCGAGCTACAAATCTTCTCCCAAACTTTGACCTACTCAGAAAGGACAGCAATCTGTTCGCTTTCTGGATTATTTTCTGGACGTGTCCGTGACACTTTAAAGTTGTGTGCACCTGAAACCCCAAGTCTCCTTGGACATGCACTTCATACCATCCAGAAAAATACCTTGATCTGTCCCTTCTTGATCCAAAAATGGATAGCCTCACTATTGCTTTCATTCAAATGCTTTTGCCACAGTTTTGTTTATTGACCTAAATCTATCAATATCCCCTTGCAAATTTATGCTGTCATCTACACAGTCTACAATGCAGCCTAACTTATGCAGCCACAAATTATGATATGACTTCCTGTGCCATTATCCATTCCCTTAACAAATAACATCAATAATTGAGGCCCTAACACAAGTCCTTGTGAGACATAACTGGTTCCATCCTGCCAATTGACTACCTACCCATTATCTCTACTTTCTGTCACCTGCCTCTCAAACAATCTCCGAGCCCTGTCAGGAATTTGCCCTCAATTCTCTTGGCTTCTACCTTCTGAAGTGGATTTTGTCAAATGCCTTCTAGAAGTCCATGTAAACAACATCTATGGACATTATTCCCTGACAGCTACCTTCGTCCCCTCTTCAAACCCTCTGCAATGAATTTGTCAGGCACGACCTACCTGTCATGTGGCTCTCCCTGGTTAACTCAACAATTTGAGGTGCTCACTTATCCCAGCCTTGATTATAGACTCCAACAAATTCCCTGCCATAGGTGCTAAGCTCCATGCTCTGCAATTCCCGAGTTTTCCGGGTTCTCCTCTCTTAAAAAGCGCGACTGACACGTGCAACAATCCAATCCGGAGGAACGACTCCTGGATCTCGGGAATTCTGAACGATTACAGTTCGGGCTTCTATGAGGCGCTTGTCGATTTGTTTTAACACCCACCGATGGAACCCGCCTAATCCCAGGCATTTGTCACCCTTTGATTCCAGTCATTTCCTCATTATCGATGTTTTACTCACCTTCGTTTTATTCGGTTGCTTTTCCCGATCCACTTTTCATTTCACCGGGACTTCTGGCAAGCTATCCTCCTTTTCTCCTGAAAATACCGAGGTAAGGGGAATGATGGAACATCTCGACCATTTACAATGTCCCCACCTTCTCCTGATCACCCGCTTTCCCTTTAGGGCAGCGGAACATTTCTTCTCGATTTTGATGTCCCTGGAAAGATTCCGATCAAAATTCCTTTTGGGAGCTCTTTTACACTGCTTTGTGTCTTTCCTGCTCTCTGGATCTTTCCCAATCAGCAGGATCTATGCTGATATTTTTGTCCATGACTGTTTTCTTCTGTGAAGCAGAGCTTTCCCTCTCAGGGGTATCAACTGGTTTCCTATTGTCTTCAATGTTTCTTTAAACATCCTCCCGTCATCTTCAGTTCTTTTAGCCATCAGCAGATTTTCCAACCTTATTGTGGACGGTCTCTGTCTCATCTCAGTCAAGGCGGCTTTACCGAACTCTCCAACTCCAGCAGCATAGAACATAGAACAACACAGCACAGAACAGGCTCTTCAGCCCACGATGTTGTGCCGAACATTTGTCCGAGCTTAAGCACCTATCCATGTACCTATCCAAATGCCGCTTAAAGGTCACCAATGATTCTGACTCTGCCACTCCCACAGGCAGTGCATTCCATGCCCCCACCACTCTCTGGGTAAAGAACCTACCCCTGACATCCCCCCTATACCTTCTACCCTTCACCTTAAATTTATGTCCCCTTTCAACACTTTGTTGTACCCGGGGGAAAAGTCTCTGACTGTCTACTCTATCTATTCCCCTGATCATCTTATAAACCTCTATCAAGTCACCCCTCATCCTTCGCCGCTCCAATGAGAAAAGGCCGAGCACTCTCAACCTATCCTCGTACGACCTTTTCTCCATTCCAGGCAACATCCTGGTAAATCTTCTCTGCACTCTCTCCAAAGCTTCCACATCTTTCCAAAAGTGAGGCGACCAGAACTGCACACAGTACTCCAAATGTGGCCTAACCAAGGTCCTGTACAGCTGCAACATCACTTCACGACTCTTGAATTCAATCCCTCTGCTAATGAACGCTTATACTCCATAGGCCTCCTTACAAGCTCTCTGGAGTGGCAACTTTCAAAGATCTATGTACATAGACCCCAAGATCCCTCTGTTCCTCCACCTTACTAAGAACCCTACCGTTACCCCTGTATTCCGCATTCTTATTTGTCCTTCCAAAATGGACAACCTCACACTTGACAGTGTTAAACTCCATCTGACACTCCTCAGCCCAGCTCTGCATCACATCGAAGTGCCTTTGCTGCCGACAACAGCCCTCCTCACTATCCACAACTCCACCAATCTTTGTATCATCTGCAAATTTATTGATCTACCCTTCGACTCCCTCTTCCAAGTCATTAATAAAAATTACAAACAGCAGAGGACCCAGAACTGATCCCTGCAGAACTCCACTTGTAACTGGGCTCCAGACTGAATATTTACCATCTACCACCACTCTCTGACTTCGACTTGTAAGCCAGTTCTCCATCCAACTGGCCAAATTTCCCTCTATCATACCTCCTGACTTTCCGCATAAGCCTACCATGGGGAACATTATCAAATGCCTTACTAAAATCCATGTACACTACATCCACTGCTCTACCCTCATCCACATACTTGGTCACCTCCTCAAGACCTACCCTTCACAAATCCGTGCTGGCTGTCCCTAATCAAGCACTGTCTTTCCAGATACTCATAAATCCTATCCCTCAGTACCCTTTCCATTACTTTGCCTACCACTGAAGTAAGACTTACTGGCCTGTAATTCCCGGGGTTATCCCTATTCCCTTTTTTGAACAAGGGCACAACATTCGCCACTCTCCAGTTCCCTGGTACCACCCCCGTTGACAGTGAAGACGAAAAGATCATTGCCAATGGCTCTGCAATTTCCTCTCTTGCTTCCCACATAATCCTAGGATATATCCCGTCAGGCCCGGGGGATTTGTCTATCCTCAAGTTGTTCAAAACGCCCAACACATCTTCCTTCCTAACAAGTATCTCTTCCAACTTCCCAGTCAATTTCACACTCTCCTCTTCAACAATAAGGTCCCTCTCGTTTGTAAATACTGAAGAAAAGTACTCATACAAGACCTCTCCTATCTCTTCCAACTCAATACACAGTCTCCCGCTACTGTCCTTGATCGGACCTACCCTCGTTCTCGTCATTCTCATGTTTCTCACATACGCATAAAAGGCCTTGGAGTTATCCTTGACCCTATATGCCAAAGACTTTTCATGCCCTCTCTTAGCTCTCCTAATCCCTTTCTTCAGCTCCCGCCTGCTATCCTGTATCCCTCCAACGCTCTCTGAACCTCGTTTCCTCAACCTTATGTAAGCCTCCTTCCTCCTTACAAGACATTCAACCTCCCTTGTCAACCAAGGTGCCCTCACCCTACCATCTTATTCCTGCCTGACAGGTACATACATATCAAGGACATGTCGTATCTGTTCCTTGAAAAAGTTCCACATTTCCACAACATCCTTCCCTAACAGCCTATGCTCCCAACTTATGCTCCTCAGATCCTGTCTTACAACATTGTATTTACCCTTCCCCCAATTGTAAAACCAACCCTGTTGCATGCACCTATCTCTCTCCATAACCAAGGTGAAAGTCACAAAATTGTGGTCACCATCACCAAAATGTTCATCCACTAACAAGCCCATCACTTGTTCCAGTTCGTTACCAAATACAGCAGATACATGCTTTGTGCTTTCAAACACTGCCTTGAACTTGATAGTGCTATCATCGCTCTATGATAAGTGGCCACGCACAACTAGCTCACTCATTAATTCCAACTCATTACTCATTAATAAATCCAATACTGCTTGTCCACATGAAGCATATAGGACATAATGCAGTGAGAAACAGTACCGGCAATACACCAGACATGCACTACCTTTCTGACAAATGCTTGACTCCCTCTAAATCTGTGTTCACGTTAAAATCCCTCATGAGTAGTACTCTGGCTTTGTTACATATTGGATGCTGCCTGAACTGCTGTGCTCTTCCAGCACCACTAATCCAGTATTTGGTTTCCAGCATCTGCAGTCATTGTTTTTACTTTGTTACATATTGCCTAGTTTTGTGCATTTTTACCATCCAGGACTTCAGAGCTGCTACCAGGCGGTCTGTACATAACACCTATTACAATTTTAGGATTTCGACTATTCCTCAGTTCCACCCGCACGGTCTCCACTGAATGCGTTTCCTTCATTATGTCCTCCCTCATCATTGACAGAATTTTGTTTCTCATCATGGAGGCTACTCCACCACCTCTGCCATTTTCCATATCCCTCCTATACCACTATCCTATAACCTCGGTCTTCACAATTATCCTTCTGGAGACCACCTTTTGCTTTGCTCAATCTGCAGCACACTCTCCGCGGTCAATATCTCACACCAGAGAGCTCCACCATTCAAACTGATGACCATCGATCCACCTCAACTGCACCTCCCTCTCAGAATTCCTTAAGATATCAAAACCCCATCCACTGACACTGAAGTATCCTCAACAGTAGAACCCACACCACACTCTGGAGAATATCATTCTAAAGATTAACAACACAATAACTGTCGAAAGTTCACCTCATCTCAGTCTGAAATTATAGGAAATACAGTCTGAAAATCCAAGTCATGGGAACCTATTGCTTCTGCCTTTATCCACCCGACTGTTAATGAACACAACATTCTCTTGCATTTAGTCCAACAGGAGTTGCCTTTCTTCAAAGCATCTTGACAGTGTCTTCAAATGGTATGATTATCTTAGTGCACGGTTAAGATTTCCAAAGTAATATCCTTACTTACTAATGTCCTTCTGTCATCCTTAAATGTCAGGGCCTACTCCTCTTTCCAAATTCCACCTTACTATTGCTAATAGTCTGCACTCTGGAAATGTTATTTCTCTACCTTGGTCAACTTGTAACTAAGGCACAGTGATGTCAATTAGATCGAACCATTCATCACCATTTGTGCCATTATTAGGCCGATCTGTTTGTGAAGGCTTCGGATGTTAGAGAATAAGCCTTGATTTTTGTACCTGGCATTTTAAATACTCCCTCTTTACACTTATCTTATTATTTGCTGCTGATGTGTAATAATAATCATTACAATGATTGAACTTGCTGTGTTTGCTGACCCATTCTTCCTGCCGTAACCATATCGATCCACCGTTGTATGAACTCGACCGGTGAGTGCAGATATTGTAAAACACCCTTCACCTGACAAGCCCTCACCACAACGTTGTTGCTTTCAGACCCTATCCACACCACTAGTTAGACGATTGTTAGAAAACAGGGGAACGCTGACATCGATCAGGGAAGTGTGATCATCGAAAGTGAGGCATCACTTAATAAAAATCACGGTTTGTGCTCTTCAATAAAATACTTGCTGCTTTGGTGTTCCTGGTGCGTTTGCTCCAATCTCAAGCAGTAATGATGTGTTTGTGTATTGGGGGAAGAAGCTGAACAATGAAATTGGGCAAGAAAAAGTGAGACAGAGAGACGAAGCGAGTAGTTAATAGGACGTTGCTTGATGAATGGGAGTGTGAGAGTGCGAAGCTGTGAGCAACCTCTGGTGGCTGCAAAAGCCTACTGCACCTGGTATTCCCAGGCGGTCTCCCATCCAAGTACTAACCAGGCCTGAGTCTGCTTAGCTTCCGAGATCAGACGAGATCGGGCGTTTTCAGACTAGTATGGCCGTAGGCACAGACTGCTTCCATTTCTGCTTCCTTAAAGGCGCACACTGCTGCATTTACAACAACATTTTGCCATTCAATCATCCTGCACCAAAACATTTCTTTTTCCTTTGCCTTTCTATTCTCCCATCTCCATCTTCAGTTCCTCTACTTCACCCTAGACACACACACACACACACGTTTATTACACAACAGGATCAACTCTTTCACACTCACTCCACTCCATTTCATTACATGCCCATCCAAACTGCTTCACAAATAAACTCCTTTCCAAATTATAACCACAGCAACATACACACACCACAACGCTGTTTAGCCCCTACAACCTCTGCCTCCATTCAAACATCATGGCTCAGCTCTTGCCCAACTTCATATACAAGCCTCTGGCCCTTGGTACTGTGAGAAACAAAGCTCACACACCTCAATAATTGCAGTCCGAGACAAAATCTGAATCAGTAGTGTCCTTTATTTTACACTTGCAAGTGGGTGAGATGTCCACTGCCTATAAGGTAGAGGACATACACACCAAGTTCAATTCATATAAATATTATGTATGATTTGATGTCTTTTGTTTTACATTGCTCCTCCCCTGTTTACATCTTCCACTTCCCTAAGACCGACCCCCTTTACCCCTGTTTATCTCTTGCCTTATCCGGCCCTGTCTGTGACAAAATGCTTATTCCTGGCCTCACAAGCCTGTTTGACCTCATCCTGCTGTAGGTCATTGTTAGGCATATTCTTTCTTCATCATTATCTACCCCCCTTCATCTGTGCCTTTCCCGAGGCCGTTCTGATCCCTATGATCCTTTTAATTGAGGTTTGTTCCTGTGTTTTTGTAAAAGTGGGAAGCAGATGTTTATACCTACTGTTTGTACAAGGGTATCTAGCTTAACTTCATCCCCTCACAACATCTTATCTATTTGCCCGTAATGTTTTAATGGCACATCTCATTCTAACATACAATTTTAGCTCATACAAAAACAATTATATATTTCCTCCACATCGTTCCCATTCTTGTTTACTCAGCTCGTGGCTAAAACAATTACACGCTGGTGTGAGTTCACTTTACTTTGTAAAATGGAATTGCAGAAGTAACGTTAATTTACCTATATCCCACAATTTCCCCCTTTTCTTTTAATTACTCTTTGTTATCTTCTGCATTTTTCTTTTCGGGGCACCTGTTTCATCAAGGCTGTTTCAATCAGTCTTTGGGTGAGCCCTCGTATAGAGGGTATGATACAACAGCCAATGGCCACCAATACCCCGACTACTACTATCAGGGAAGTAAGGATAGAAACCACCATCCCCTTCTACCTTCCAATCCAGGACTCAAGCCATCCTGTGAGAGATGTGTCTACTCCTGGATTCTCAGCCAATTCCTCTGCTAAGGTAGTCAATCCTCTTAAGACCCGAGCAATTGAACCATCAGGTGCAGTGTTATTAGGAATAAAGGTACAACAACTTCCTCCTAACATCACACACACACACACCCCCTTTTTCTGCTAAAACCCTATCAAGGGCCATTCTGTTCTCCCATGCCATCCTACTTGTCGCATCAAGCTGGTCTGATATTCCTTTAACCGCATCTCTTGTATAATTTACAAATCGCTGTTGATTATAGAAAATGTAATTTATCCAATCTACATTTTTATTAACTGTTACCCACCAGAAGAGAGCTGACTCAAAGCCTGCTGCAATCTGGTTACGAGCCTTGGATTCATCAGGTACCCCCCTAGGGACTCCTACCGCATCGAGACAAAGCCTGTCATCGAAAGAAGTGTCTAACAGTAATCTCTTACCCCTTCCCTTTTTCCCCCCTATCTTTTCCTTCTCAAATGCCAGGGTAAATGGAATTGCCAATTGTACAATTGCACATATCCCTCTCCAATCTGGAGGTAGCGTGGGTCTCAATATTTTGCCTCCACAGTCCCACCACAGATCCGCTCGGGGAACCTTTAGTGCTGAGTAGTTCCTTCCCTTCTCCGTTTCGGTAACATTCTTAATCTCTGTACATAATTTCA